>NC_141604.1:7403298-7615798 GCF_047967505.1 Dipteris shenzhenensis
CATGCACATTTCCTCATTTACGACCATGGATCCTACATTACTATAACAAACTCTCCAATAACACCAACAAACTACTATACTTCCTTGAATCCTAATAAAATATATTTGATGCTTGGAGTAGGCCATTTTCCAATCATCATGTCCTTTGCTAGGATCTTAGCCTTCAACTTCTCTCTGCCTAGTTTGAATATGGCAGACACATAGATGACCCACTACACATCCTTTTGGCTCACAATTAGAATCATTTGATGGTACCAAGAGATTTTTCATGCATTGGTGGCAAATCTCCCTTGATGGTGACTATTATATCTAACAAAAATTTTGACTAAGGCTTTGATAAATATCTTTCAAGGACTCAAGTCAATACAAAAATGAAGATGATAATCTTCATAACATCAATTTCAAAATTCTCTTTTCTTCTCTTTCTTGGGTATTTTAATTCTTTTGTCTCATTGTAAAATCGATGGTGCAAGGCTCTTCCAATGCTAAGTGACCTCAAGAAATAGCCAATCATCGTTGGAACAAACATGCAAAGCATCTAAAGAAGGCTGGCTGGCAAGAAAGGAAAAATAATTGTTGTAGATGAGAAACCACTAAACAAGAGCAACCATAAAGGCTAGGCAAAAGCTATGAGTAGCAAGAACACAAGCTCTAATACCAATGATACAAGAATTACTATGATGATTTTTTAAGCTACACTAAGCCACAAATCCACCAACTAAGCTCCCTTCTTGTGTTTCCTTATTAGGTTTTTCCACGTTCAAACCTCTTATTTAGAGCTCCCTCTAGGATCTCCCCTCCTAGTCGAATACTTACCAAGGTGCCATGTGTTCTTAAATGCAACATTTAACCAACGTACACACAAATGACTTCGAGGGCCTTGATCTCAAAGGCTTCTCTCCAATCCTACTCGTCATGGCCGATACCACAAAAAGACACTTGAACATGATGTGCACAGGGAAATCAATGCCAATCACACTGGATTGAAAACTTGATAAAACATAGCTTTCAAGAAGCTTCAATCCTTCTTATCAAAAGATATAGCAACACTACAATTGCATTTATAAAGGGATAATTTGGATCATGCATGCCTCCAAAGAGGGCTTTAGTAGGATCCTATGCGCTTGCTCAATCTTGCAGCTCCCTAAGGAGCTTTGCAAGTGCTCACTACGTGACTTCTCCACACTACTCCACCATCCAACCTCTCCTATTGTGCTACTACTCTTCTACAAGTCTTTGCATCTAGGCTTGGATTTGTACTACATTATGCCACTAAGCCTCATCTCTCCAACCATTGTATTGACATCCACTCATGCTTCCCTTATAAGTTGAGATCCCTCCCTACCTACCTGTAAATGGTGGTGCTATCAATCCACATGATGCCTCATATTTCTCCCAATAGTTAAAGAGATCTGTCCCCTTAGTCCCAACTAATAAGTCAACACCTAAATTAATGCTCTTATCGTCATCCATTATGTCAATAGGGTTCCATGTCTTTTATCCAACCTAAGACTCCCCTTTTATCCTAGCATGGAGCATTGGGTTCTTTGGGATTGTTATGCAACTCTTGTTAGCAATTTCCGCCCACTTAATCACATTGGGAGACCGTGTTGTTCAGGATCTAGTGGAGATAAAGACTTGCATGTTGCCATAAATTTTAATCCATACTTTGCCTTTATTGAAGATAGAGAAATACCTTGTTGCTTCTTGTTGAGCCATGATGGTCCCAACACCTAGCACGAAACAATATTTGAAAGTTGATTGCTACCTGCCCACACCTTTGGCCTACTTTGAACCAGTTGCCATGGAGATTGCCATCCACTTTGATAGGTGATTCAATATCCTATGGCACCCTTCAAATATCAGAGCACACAGAGGTAAGTTTTCTGTGTGTATCCCTTGGAGAACTTGATGTTGGGCTAGGTATAAGTAACACTCCCAACTAGTTATCGATACCAAGTTAGTTCTACTAGGACTCAATGACATTTTTCATGCTTGGCTTGGCCACAACCTCCATGGAGTGGTTGTTGCCTTCAAATCCTCCATCCAAAATTTGCTTCAACATCTCTAGGCAGTATTTGTCCTACAAGATGAATGTGCACTATCTTGCTCCTACCATATTTCAATGTTGAGAAGGTAATGAAGGACTACGGTCGATCATATGAAACTCTATCTTTAGCAAAGTCCATATCTTTAATATTGTCCTCGTGATCCCTTCTGGTTTTGATCACATCATCACATATATGGTAACCGTCAAATTTTTATCCCCCACTAATTGGAGATACAGGTTTGCATCTGATGAACTCCAAATCAAACAGATTCTAGCAAAGGAATAATCAAGCCCCTAGTACCATGCTCATGGAGCTTGTTTTAACCCATACAATACCTTCCCCAGTCAACACACTCTATCACCTTGTATATGAAATTCGGGTGACTCATCCACATAGACCTCCTTGAGCTCTCTATTCAAGGATGATAGCTTTCTTAGCATCCATTTGGAAGAAGGACCACTACAAATAGTCTGCCAATGCAATCACCATCCAAATCATCTCTGCTTGAGCTATATGGAAAGATGTCTAATCTAGATAGTCAAGGCTCTTAGTTTGGGTGAAGCAATTGGCCACCATCATAGCTTTATGCTTGTCAAGCATCCCGACAAACTTGTACTTGACCTTGTATATCCACTTTGTCACTATGACCTTATGCTTAGCTGGTCTTGAAACTCGATCCCATTTCTCATTCCTCTTCATGGACTCCAATTTGATTTCCATTGCAGATTGCTAATTTGAGTTGTCCTTTGCCTCTTCAAAGGACCTCAACCTCTTAATCAACTTGACTTTAGCCATCAAACCATAGTTCATGGTTGACACACTTTAAAGTCACCTCAAACTTCATACCTAGTCAAAACTAGTCTGTGAGAAGTCGAAGTCTTCTAGTGTTTTCACACACCATATTTGTCTCCTCTTTTTTGCCAAAATTTCTCTCTTCCACCACGGGTCGGAGCTTTGTGTCTCTTGATCTTCGATTCAAGTCTGATACAGGAACCGATTTGGTTTTGTGTTACTAATTAGGAAAAAAGGGAGCTCATTTTGGGACCTTTTAGATGAAAATAAGAAAAAGAACTAGTACTATATGTTCGTAAAAGCATGTCACATTAATGAGGTGATCTAATTTGAATCTTTAAAAAATTTATTTTCTGTGCAGAATTTGGTGATTTTGACACCGCAGACGCGTCCGGAACAGCCCAAAACCCCAAGAACGGCACTGAAAACGCTGAAATCGGACATCCGGAGGCTCGAAAACGGCCAAAAAAGGTCGAAAAACGCGATTTGTCGAGAAACGTGATTTCCAGTGCCGTTCTTGGGATTTTGGGCCGTTCCGGACGCGTCTGCGGTGTCAGAATCACCAAATTCTGCACAGAAAAGTGTTGCTCTTATATGAACATTGAATGTAAATCATGTGAAAGAATATATTTATTCCTTTTCACACTGACATTTCTCATGCAAGTATCTATATTTTCTTGCTTTTGTAGAGAGAGAAAAGAGAAAATAGTGAATTTCTTACAGGGCCCCAAAATGAGCTCCCTTTTTTCCTAATACGGTGTGGTTGTGAGGCTACTCCACTATTACAGACTCATGGAAGAACACATCTAGGTCGGTCGATCATCACCTTTCATGCCATCAGACCATACAATTGGTACATCTCTAATACTTCACTACGGCTGATAAAGGTGTCCTTCATGCTCAATTGAGATCTAGCTTGATCCACATTCATTGTATACTTGGAGATGCTTTATGATGGGATTCTTTTTTATAATATAAATCCGCACGAGTCTTTTCTTTCAGTGCCTTCATTATTGTCTCCTTCAAAACGTGAATTCGAGCATTGATTGCCTTGTCTCAAAAACTTATTGAAGAGTTTTCCCTCTTAGCATACTTGGCCCCATTTCTACTATAACTCAATTTTTTCTCTCTACCACCTCGTTCTATTGGGATGTCCCAACCAACGATAAATGCTACTTTATTTTAGTTTCTATTTAGTACCTTATTTTCACTTTTTCTCTCATTTCTCATTTTGAGGGTTTTAGTCACCTATAATTATATCATTGCTCGTTGTAGCATAAGTCTTCATAAATGTAGCACAAGTGCTCAGGTCTTATTCTGATGAGAGGTGTAGGCTAAAGCATGAAAAAAAGTTTTGATAATTATTACATTGGTCATAGTACTTAATGAGAGTAGGAACCTTTTGCTTGGAAATTTGAATATGGACATGTTGAATTGCGACCCTTGATGGAGTCGAGATGGATGGCTAAGTAAAGCTTAGGTGAGAAAGTAGTATTGATCACAAGGTTTGATAGAGGTTCTCACCTCCATAGAGGTTCAAGGTTTTTGTAAAGGGTTGTAAGGTTTAGAAGGAGAGTAAGATTGAGAAATCTAACTAGGGATTTAAGATTGAGGAAGGGTCAAAGTATTTAGGATGAGTTCAAGGTTAAGAGGAAAGAGCTAGTCTCCTCTCTTGATTCATGGGATTAAGGATTGAGGAGGAGTGAACAAGTGTGAGGAGGAAGAAGTAGTAGTAAGGAGTAAGAGGGAGAGAAAAGAGGAGAAGGAAGGGGGAGGAGGAGAGAGGGAGGAGGAAGGAGGCAGAGTAAAATGAGAAAGAACGTTTATTCAAGTCTTAGAAAGACGAATGGGTCTATGAGACTATGAGAAACCTAATACTAGCCAATTGAAAGCGTGGAGCATGGTCATTAAATAAATAATAATCTACAACATCATCATCAGAGCAATTATCACCATCATCATCCAAGGTGAGGAAGCGGTACCATAAAATCAGAGAGTGCTACCGGTTGCCTATGGATGCAATCCAACGCTCTCCTGGTCATAGCTCTACGTCTAACAAGGACGACAGTGACACCCATCGATCACGCTCCCACTCTGAACATGGAGGAAATGTCCCCTAGCGTAATATGTGCATCAACCCTCTGCCTCAACTGCCATGTCACTAGCTCTCGGTCCCGATCACGCCTAGGGCCTATGGGGGGAGTGCAACAGTATGGGTTACAAAGGTGAGAGCATGCTAAAACATGTTAATAGTACAAGGAAGCATGGACACAAAGAGATCAAGCACATGAACACCAACATGAATTGAATATCAAGCCCCAAAGAATGGAAGCTTCTTTACATTAGGAGATATTTTTACATGTTCCTAAGTTGAGTGGGAGCTTCTTTGAATTAACAGGTATTTATACATGTTCCTGAGCTTCCATCCTTTAAGTGTATCCTCTTTCTCTCTCTAGCACAAAGTATAAGGAGTTTTCCTCCCTAGCACAAACTATCAATAGCATAAAGCGCAAGGACTTTCTCTCTAGAGCACAAAGTGTAAAGAGTTTTTCTCTCCAAGACAACTTGTAAGGAGTTCCTCTCTCTAGTACAAAGTGTGGATTTTAGTCTCTCTCTCTCTAGATCATGATTTTGCAAGTATGTCCAAATCTTTTCTACTCCACAAATACAATGATGTCATATTGGTTGTTTTCATCCCTTATTGCCTCAAGGTTAACAAAAATGAATTTCATTGACAAACTCCCTACCTCTATTACTCTAAAGTGTCTTCAATTTTTATCGATGTCAAAGATCTACCTTCACATTCCATTCTCAGAACTTGTCAAAGATCTGAGACAATGTATCTCCACGCCAAGTAATTGTAATCATTAACAAATGAGTACAAAATGGCTAAGGATCTCATGTGTACTGGCCTACTTGTTGAAATAAACTACTTAGAGTGGTTCCATGGTCCCTAATGTTTCTTATCTTCTAGAAAAGCCTGAGGGACGATGTGGCTACACACCAATGGTGGGAGAGCATCCACCATTCTCATTTTTTAAATAGCATCTAGGACAACATACTTAATATGGGTGAATCTTGTATACCACAACCTTCAACATCTTTATCCATCCTAGACAAACATAGCACTAATCCTATAGAGGCCTTCCTCCTCTAGTCCTTTCACAATCAATGCATGTGGCTTTGAATCGAACAACAAGCACATCTTTGCAAAGACATGTTCACTTAGATTCTTGTTTAGCTCATCTCAAGTCTTACGAGTTGGCTAAAAAGCAATAGGTCCTGGTTTAGATTTGGGACATAAAATACGTTCTTAAGTACTTTTCCTTCTTCAATGGTGGACTCGAATAGCGTATTTCAAATATGTTATTGGGATAGCTCCTATGTCAACAAGAAAAGAGCTGAAGTAAAAGATGATTTTGTTGGATGCTATGTTGTTTCCAATACCAGTGATTGTTGCAAACACCATTCGATACTTCATAAGAAGACTATCTCCTAAACTCAAACTAGTTGACGCAAGAAAAATTATATTTAAAGCTACCCACTCATTGTAGCTCATATCAACTCATTTCTTACAAGTTGTCTAAATAGCAATAGGTTCACTTAGATTTGGAACATAAAGTACCTCCTGGAGTACTTTATCTTGTTTGATGGTAGACTTGATTAGAATGTTTTCAAATCTATTATTGGAATAGCTCTTATTGTACAAGTGTCCCAAAGAACTATCAAACCCCAACACAAGGATTACGAAACCATTTGAAAAATGAGAGCTTGATTTTTTAAGATCCACACAACAAAGGAAACACAAGCATAGTACATATTATGGACACCGATTACTATACCAAGAGGGAACATGCAAGAGCATTCAAAAAGTGAGAGCCAAATGCATATCAAAATTATTGAATGTAGGCTTTGACAATAGTTGTTGCACAAAACCATTTAAAAAATGAGAGACTGATTTTTTAGGATCCATACATCTCTAGCTACTACAAACGAAAAGCAAGCGTAGTACATATTAGATTACTTTACCAAGTGGAAACATACAAGAGCATTCAAAAACTGAGAGCCAAAAGCATATCAAAAATTTTGAATGTAATATGGATGCCCAATGGAAATTATTAAACAAAGACACACATCTCATCAATGAGGTGATCAAGAACCTACTATATTGTCAACTTTATGGTCCTTCATAAACGAAGCATCGCTTGCTACCCCAAGTAATTGACAAACTCAAAAATACTAAGCAATCTCCTCACCAACATAGTAGAGGAACCACAACATTCCAACTAGATAGAAAAGCTAAATGCAATATCATTGGCAACCCTGATGGCAATGGCCCCCTTAGAATTTACAATACCAAGACTGTGTAGCAATGCAAGAAAGTTCCAACGATATAGACTCTCTCAAAGTAAGGTTATGTCGACTAAAAAGACACACAAAGCCAAGATTAAGAACCTACCATGCTATGTCAATTTAAAAACCTGAACGAAAGCATAATATCAAGGATAGGAAAGTCAATGAAGACAATCTAGTTTTGCTTGGCAATGGGCAAATTCAAATATCTAAGTAACAAATCTTATAAAGTCAAAAAGATCAAAACCCTACCATGGATAAAGTTTGGTTCACCTATGATCAACAAAAAGAGGTTCGAGCGCTACTATAACAATGCACAAGTCATCAACATCACTAAAATTTCACATCTCCACTAATTGCAATCCAATTGTACACAAGCACCCCCTTACATAAAGTACCATATGTAATCTTAATTTATTTGAGCTTAATTCTCAAAAACCCAACACGATTCTCAAAATTTCATGATTGGTTTTTAACTGGTACAAAAGCACAAAAGCATAGCACGATCTAAGATCCCATTTATAAAGAAGCAACACAATTTTTAGCAAAAGCCCTCACTATAATAATGTGCTTCTTTTACCAACTTTATTATTGGGGCTTTGATGTTGAGCACGCGAATCAACTTTTCTCCATATTCAAGAACTTCATGTATCTAATGTATATATGTCTAGATGAATCCAAGGACATGCCCAAACTCATCCTCTAAAAACACAACATTGTACAGTTCCAATCTCATGATAGTCACTTGTAAGGTTGAAAACCAAAAACTCAATCACGCATAGCACTGACTAGCTAATATGACATCCCCAATGACATCATCATCGCCCAACAATGGGTGTAGACCATAGTATGAACATAAGGGCTCACACATACAAATCCACACCCACACATACTTGAGCATCCATTTATACAAAGTCTTCGTACTAAGTTTCTGTTAGCACTCCATACTGTTTCATACTTGCATCTAAGCAAGAAACAACCTTCTATTGCCCTTTCATCGACAGAGGCAGAGTACATGGCTACGTGCACTGCAACATGCGAGACCCTATGGCTAAGGTGGATCCTGGAGGACATGGACATGACTCAAAAGGATATGCGACGATGATCATGTGTGACAACCAGAGTTGCATAGCCATCGCCAAGAACCCCGTGTTCCATGCTCGAACGAAGCATATCGAAGTTCACTACTACTTCGTACAAGAGCTCATCATTGATGACATCATGGAGTCGGTGTACTGTCCGACCGCCGCTGTCCGACCGCCGCCAACATCTCAAACGTCTTCACAAAGACACTCCCCAAGGAGCAGATGGAGCACCTCATTCTATGCATGGGAATCGGCCCACAGTTCTGTCATTGAGAGGGGGTGTTGGAAATAACTGACCCCGCCTGTAGGCTCTCGATTTGAGGGGACAAAGGGGTAGTAGATTGTAGGCGGCAGGGTAGGCACCACTGCATCAAAAGGGGCCTACACTAGGGGCTCCAAAGAGGCCTGGATCAAGGCTGGCTGTAGGGCAGAAAAGGCCCTACAGCAGGGCCTTATATAGGCCCAGACTTGGGCCTGGTTGGTCGGCCAAATAGTTGACTGCAGGGCTCCCCATAGGGATGCTGCCCAGGTCGGCTGAAGGGGCTAAGTCGGCCCCTTCGCGTCAGCTGATTTGCCCCAGCCCCTGGACTATAAAAGGGGGTCCTATTCCCCCTTCTTTCATCATCCACTGAACTGAAGCCTCTACCCACAGGCAGCGTTCTTTGAGGGAGGAGTTCTCTGTAATACTCAGCAGTTTTGGACAGCATCCTTGCCGGCTACTTTGAGCTCATCTAGAGCTTGTTTATCCCACACTCTATGGAAGAATATAGTCTGAGTTTCGTCTCTCTTTCTCATGTGCCGTTCCAGCAATGTCTTATAGTATGTGTGATCATCTATCAAGAGGTTTCTGAGTGTTGTATAAGCTGAGCTCGGAGTGAGAGGTGTGACAGATTCTATCCTCCTATTTCCAACATGCAGAGCCACATCATTAGCTCCCTTCTCAAGATTCAGGCTTCCCACAGCCTCAATCAAGAGTGGGAATTTGGAGGTAAGAGCATCAAGATCCATTCAAGTGATCTTGGAAGGAATGTGATGTGAAGATTGTGGGAGAGAGGGAAGGAGTCTCACTTGTGGCTTTCTCACATGCAGAATGGGGGAATACACACAAAGGTGGAGGCTGAAAATAGTTTTCCTCTTCTTAGTTGTGTAAGCCAAAAGAACTCTAGTACAAAGAAATAGAAGAACCCTATATGTGGGTCTCAAACCAAACTCAACTAACTAAGGTCGCACACTAACTGAGCCACGAACTAGTGTAGATAAGGATAGCTGTCATCCAGCTATTATTCGTGGGCGGTGTACCAACCGCATCTCCAGCTAACAAGTCGGTGACATAAATGCACAACAGTCACCCTGGCATATCGCGAGTGGAGCTCGATATCTCAACACTCCCCCTCGAGCTCAATCCCAATTCCTGCACACCAAGCAGGTCTCTGAACTTGCGCAGCTTCTTTGCGCCCAATGCTTTCGTGAATATGTCAGCTACCTGATCCTCTGTGCTGACATAAACTAGATCAATAAGACCTAGTAAAACCTTCTCCCGCACATAGTGATAATGCACCTCAATGTGCTTTGTTCTGGCATGAAAGACTAGATTCTTTGCCAAATGTATACTACTCATGTTGTCACAATAAATGACAACCGGCCCATCTGTAGACTGATGCATATCATAGAGTAGCTTATGCAACCAAGCTACCTCACATGCAACCATTGCTGCACCTTTGTACTTAGCCTCTGTGCTCGACAAGGCAACTGTAGGCTGTTTCTTGCTGCTCCAAGTGACTGCAGCACTCCCAAAAAAGAACACATATCCACTGGTAGATCGTCTATCAGAAATACTACCGGTCCAATCAGCATCAGTGTATCCATGCAACTGTATCTGAACCCCAACTTCATAAAATAGTCCATACTGCAATGTGGACTTCACATACCTGAGTATGCGTCTAACCGCATCCAAATGCGATTTCCTTGGAGCCTGCATAAACTGACTTACCAACCCAACAATATAGCTCAAATCTGGCCTGGTAATAGTCATGTAAATCAAACTTCCTACTATGCGTCTGTACATAATAGGGTCTTCCAGAAGCTCACCTGCATCTGCGCTCAGCTTCACATTCTGCTCCAAAGAAACTGAAATAAGCTTACAGCCTGTCATCCCATATTTGGACAGCATATCCAGTCCATACTGCCTCTGCAAGAGTTGTATCCCACTTGGTGATCTAATCACCTCAATGCCCAAGAAATAACGCAGCTCTCCCAAATCCTTCATCAATAGCATTTTCACATGAAGGATATCTTCATCACTATCACCTGTGATGATCAAATCATCAACATAAATGACCAGCAGCATAATCCCTTTCTCTGTTTTTCTCACATA
The DNA here is from genome assembly GCF_047967505.1 of Dipteris shenzhenensis. NCBI lineage: Eukaryota > Viridiplantae > Streptophyta > Polypodiopsida > Gleicheniales > Dipteridaceae > Dipteris > Dipteris shenzhenensis. The sequence goes on from NC_141604.1 coordinate 7,413,954, forward strand.
GAGTGAGAAATCTGCCTTGAAAATCTGAAAGCCAATAGTGACAAGATACTGTCCTATCTTGTCAGACCATGCTCTAAGTGCTTGCTTCAAGCCATACAAGGCTTTCTTCAACCTGCAAATAAACTCAGGATGAGTAGCATGAACATAACCTGCTGGCTGCTCCATAAAGACCTCTTCTTGCAAATCACCATGCAAGAAGGCATTCTTTACATCCATCTGATGTAAAGACCATCCCTTTGATGCAACCATAGCAATGGCTGCTCTTACCATTGCCATCCTTGCAACCGGGCTGAAAGTTTCTTCATAATCAATGCAATATGTCTGTGCATACCCCTTGACAACTAATCTTGCCTTGTATCTATTCACAGAACCATCTGCACTGTGCTTGATCTTATAAACCCACTTACAGCCAATTGCATTCTTGTCTTTAGGCAAAGGCACCAATTCCCATGTACCATTTGCACCCAAGACATCCATTTCTTCATCCATGGCTTTCTCTCATTTTTCATTTCCCATGGCTTGCTCAAAAGAAATGGGTTCTGGTTCCTGTATCACTTTGACCATATAAGCATAGTGAATCGTTGTAAATCCATCATATTTCAGCCTATCCACAGGTACCTGACCCTGGTAGACCTGTGCAAAATAGGCTCACTTCCAGGTGCTGTCAAAACATCCCTGGTCTTCTTTACTCCAGACGTAACAACAAAAGGAATATTCAACTCATCATCAATGCTCTGTTCTGAGCCACTGGATTCACCACTCACACAAGAGTGACCTGCATTCAAACCAAACATGGGCTGATCTACCTTCTCTTTTCCTTTTCGTGAGGGCTGATCTACCTTCTCTTTTCCTTTTCGTGATATCTGCGTACCACTCTCTGCATTGCTTTGAGGGGATTCTCCTGATCTCAATCTGCCTGTCCATGGCAAAGTATGTGAACCACTGCTAGAGGACACTCCAGGTCCACTGATATTTTGTGATTGCTGTTGTTTTGTGCAGCATTACCATTTTGTGCATCTACATCAATCATCACATTTACTGGTTTATACCAGCTGCTCATCTCATCAAAAACATCTCTGCTCACTGTGAACTTACGTGTAGAAGGGTTATAGCATCTATACCCTTTCTGCTGCAGAGAATAACCAATAAAGACGCACTTCTCAGCTTTTGGATCCAACTTGGACCTCAACTCATCTGGCACATGAACATAGGCAATGCAACCAAAAATCTTCAGATGAGAAATATCTGGTTTCCTACCAGTATACATCTCCTCTGACGTCATGCCATGTATTGCTGCAGTGGGAGTCCTGTTCATTATATAGACTGCTGAAGCCAATAATCTGGTAGATCTTTTTCATTTAGCATAGCCCGAGATACCTCTCAAATATGCCTGTTTTTTCTTTCTGCAATTCCATTTTGCTGTGGGGTATGGCTGCATGAATATTGCTGCTTTATACCATGCTCCTGCAAGAACCTTGCAAACTCATTTGAGAGGTATTCTCCCCCTCCATCTGACGTTAGGCGTTTTATTTGCAGGCCTGTTTCTTTTTCAACCATAGCTTTGAAAGCTTTGAAGTGCCCAAACACTTCACTTTTCTTTTTCATAAAATACACCCACAGTTTTCTGCTGAAGTCATCAATAAATGTGACAAAATACTGACAACCTCCAATAGATGCAGCTTTTGTAGTCCACACATCAGAGTGGATTAATTCCAATGGCTTTTTACTCTTGAACATGCCTAGAAAAAGGTTTCCTTACCTGTTTCCCAAATTGACAAGCTTCACAAACCTTGTGCATTTCTGCAACCTTGAATTTAGGCAATCCTGCAACAATATTTTGAGCTTACATTGATTTAAGTCGATGTATATTAACATGACCAATGCGTTTGTGCCAGATATCAATATCTGCAACTACACCGGTCCCATGTGCAAACATTACTGCACTCAATTCAGGCATGTCCGCATCCAACGTAAACATCATGCCCTTCTTCTTTCCTTTTGCTATCAAACGACCATTATTTTTCATATCCTTAACAAAGCATCCATGAGGATTAAATCTGACCTGCAAGCCCTGCTCAACCATCTGACCAACAGAAACCAGGTTCTTGGTGATGTTCGGGACATGAAATACATCAGACAAGTATTTCTTTTTCCCATCCTGCATAGACAAAGGAATTTTGCCAATCTGCACAATAGGATGTGCAGTATCATCACCAGTCTCCACAAATCCTGATTTTTTCATTTTTCTTGCATCTTGCATCCATTCTGCATGACCTGTCATTTGGTTTGACGCACCTGAGTCAACATACCACACATCATTTCGTTCTGCACTTGTCACAGAGTTGGTCATATGCTGCATCATAAATAGATGCTCATTTCTGTCATCACCCTGCCTACTAGAAGATGCATAATTGCCTTGCTGCAATTTTTCGATCATAATGTCATTCTGCTTTTTATAGCAGTCCTTAGTCATATGACCCATTTTGCCACAATAGTAGCATTCAACATTGCTGTTTGCATTTTGACCTCTCTACCATCCACCACGGCGTCTTTGGCTCCCCTTGCCTCTAGAGTTACCACGTCCCCTGGTTATCTTGCGTTTGCTGCATATTCTGATTTCTACCACAGCCTGCAGATCGACCTCCTCTACCTCTGCCCCTACCTCTGCCAGCATTTGAGTAAAAGACAGTTTCTTTTGAAGTTCCTGCTGAAGAAGATGCACCCCCATTTCTCTGCTCTTCAGAAATTAGAAGAGCAATCAACTCCTCAAAATCTGAAAATTTTTCACGAACGGCAATGGATGTCCGGAATTGTGCATAATCCTTTCCTAGACCATTCAAGGTCACAGAAACCAAATGGTCATCATCCACTGGCGACCCAATGGAAGCAAGTGCGTCTGCAATTTTCTTCACTTTCATGTGGTAGTCATTTATGCTCAAATTTTCTCTGCACATTGTGCAACTCCTGTTTGAGTTGCATTTTCCAAGCTTGCGTATTTGTGCTATACATTTTTGCCAAAGTATCCCATGCCTCCTTTGGCGTATTTGCATCCTGAATATGCACAATCATGGAGTCCGAAATACTGATAGACAGCCAGTACATAACTATCTTGGCTCTCTCATGCCATTCTTTGAATGCCTGCATTTCCTGTTGACTGGGAACATTAGGAAGAACAGGTTCTTCTTCATTTCCTGTAATGAATTCCCAATAGCCTTTTCCCATCAAGAAATTCATCATTCTAAACTTCCATGCCTGGAAGTTATTCTTGTCAAGCTTTTCAGTGACAATCTGTGAAAGAGAATCAGATGCCATTAAAGAACACTGCAAAATATTCTGTCACTGCAAAAAACACAGCTTTTACCTCACACGGACAGATCTGTAGAACCGACAAGAGTGGTATTTCACCACACAGACACTTCCTAGTGACGATTTTGCATCAACAGGCAACAAGCATGAATCTGCAACTCCCAATATCTCTGCACAAAGGCATACGATGCAATTTCTGCGACAACTTTTCACTGACTCGCAGAACAGTGGTCGCACAGCAAAAACAGGACCTTTTTTTGAGTGCCTGCGGACAACTTCCGTCTCCAAAACGGGCCCCGAAATGACCTCGAATCAAAAAAATAATGTCATTAAGGGCTTTGCCCTTACCCGCAACATATACTGCGCTCTCACCACACCGCGAAGGGCGTCTCAATCTGAGACAGTGCACTCTTACACTTCTGGCTGTGCTACCTGCAGAGATTTGCTCCCAAACTCGAAATAAGAAAGCAACACTGGTCCTCTTACCAGGACACCACGAACTTGGTTTGCTTTCTTGAGCTCCTTACCACGAACAAGACTCTGATACCATGTGAAGATTGTGGAAGAGAGGGAAGGAGTCTCACCTGGGCTTTCTCACATGCACAATGGGAGAATACACACAAAGGTGGAGGCTGAATACAGTTTTCCTCTTCTTAGTTGTGTAAGCCAAAAGAACTCTAGTACAAAGAAATAGAAGAACCCTATATGTGGATCTCAAACCAAACTCAACTAACTAAGGTGGCATACTAACTGAGCCACGAACTAGTGTAGATAAGGATAGCTGTCATCGAGCTATTATTCGTGGGCAGGGTACCAATCGCATCTCCAGCTAACAAGTCGGTGACATAAATGCACAACAGTCACCCTGGCATATCGCGAGTGGAGCTCGATATCTCAACATGTGACTCTTTGTGTCCACAAAGTACAATTCCTGTGGTCCCCTTCTGGTGGTCCTGGTCTTCATGTCGAGCAAGGTATCCTTTCTCAAGAGCTGAAGATAATAGGAAGAGGAGGATGAATGGGAGCCAAATGATCAGAGAGAAGCAGGGGATAATATGGCTTCAGAAATTTGATATTGAAGACTGAGGAGTTGGACCTTCACATGTGGAAGTACATCATCTCTTGTTCTTCAAAACTGATAGGCTACCTATGTTAATCAGCTTGACACTTGTACTTTGCTTGAGTCTGCTCCAAAGTATGATGTACAAGCTGATGTAGATCTTGGAGATGCTTGGAGAAGCTTCTTCTTTGCCAATGTCTTGGGCCACCTTGGAAGAAGTGCTTTGAACTCGGGTCGTAGGCCTTTTGGGGAAGGTCTGGTGTACCGACCCTAGCATCGAGCAGGACCAGTTGCAGCTTTGGCGTCTTTGGCTCTGGGAGGGGCGGGCCTTGTCAGAGCTTGATTGGGACCCAGGAGAGTGGTGGTGGCCAAAGATTGTGACAGGACAGGGGCCGACTTCCTTCTTCGCCTCTACAGCACGACTCTGGGCAGGCGAGTTCTTGGGAGGATGCAGAGCCGCCCCCCACCCAGCGACCCAGCTGGTACGCACAGGGTATTTCCAGATTCTTTTTACAAGCATTCTAGAAGGCCTTGTGGGAGAGCTGGCGGCCGCGGAAGATTCATACTTCCTGTGGCTTCTTGCCCACAAAGGTCTTCCAGTGGGGAGCTGGTTGAGGCAGATAGGCTAGGACGGATGCTGCCAGATTTGCCATGCGGATGAGGAGTCACCAAAACACTGCCTGTGGAGCTGCACCCGCGCCCAGGAAGTGTGGAGGGGGACTTTCGGGATTCTTACTCGCGCAGCACCAGAGCTAGGATTGATCACTTGGGACGCGTTCTGTTGGTGCAGCACCGCACCTGGTCTTCATCACTTATTCGAGGCATGCCAGCAGGACCCCACTTTCCTTATCACACAGGGGACGTGGGGACCGCTCGAGGGTATCCCGCAGCACCTAGCAGAGGCTGATACTGGAGTTCGGGAGAGGCAGCCAGTCTGGGAGATTATTAGCAGCATTACAGGGTGGCACATCTGGACCTCGCGCTGCGCGCAGATCCTCGGTGGCACCTCCTTATCGACTGCCCAGATCATGGCGGAGATTTGAAGTGAGATTATTCATACCCTCAGAGGCCAGTGGGACCAGATTCAGGGAGACTCCCGGGCCGGTCAGGAGAGGCGGAGACGCTTCCTCCGGGCTTGGGACACACAGGGCCTCTTCTTCGAGCAGACTACGCAGGGCCTTCGGTGGCACTACTCACCACCCCGATGGCTGTTCATTCACACTCGTCTTATCCCTCCGTGAGAGTATGATTTATTCTGTTACCTTTTAGGGCTGTGTCCGATTTGTGAACGCAGCCCGTCAACTATAAGCTGACCTCTTGTATCTTGTTCTCGAAGTAATATAATTAGCACTGTTTTTTCGACAAAAAAGAAGTGCTTTGAACTGAGGGGCTTGCAATGCCAAATCCATAGGTAAAGCAGGCTGAAAACTGTGGCGTACCTCAAAGACGCTCTTCCCACTGGAAGAACGAGGGACTCTGTTGTAGGCATGCTGCATGTAGCCAAGGTAAGCATCCCAAGTGTTAATCTTATGCTGGTTATAAAGTCTAATGAGATTAACCAAGACCTACTTACCACCTCAGTTTGCCCATCAGTGGGTGGATGCTAGGTTATAGAATGCGCGGACTGCCATAAAGTGGTCCAAAACTAGAGAGAAATTTGGAATCATTGTCAGAGACAATGGCAGTAGGCAACTCAAAATGTACCCACACACACTTGTAGAAGAACTGGGCATCTTGGACTGCATCAAATCGCCTGGTGGTAAGCATGAAGGTGGCCATTTTGGAGAATGCGTCAACCACCACATAAATACCATCATGTCCCTTTTTAGTAGTTGGGAGACCAGAGAGAAAATCCATGGAAACATGTTCCCTAAGCCTAAAGGGAACTGGAAGAGGAGAGCATAAGCCATGAGTGACTTTCATACTCTTATTTTGTTGACATGAGCCACATGACTTCATGTAATTTTCCACATGATGTCTGAGATATGGCCAATAAACAAATACATAAGAGTCTTGAGCACCCCAAAGTGTCCAACAATGAGAGAAGAATGATGTTTTCTTATCGCAAGGCCCATGTGGTAGGATGTTGAACTAGCCAGTAAACATGAGCAAATTCTTTATCACTGAATTAATGAACTCGCCACTCAGAAAAGGCTGGCATTTGCAGACCAAGAAGAGAAAACATGGCATGAATAAGAGGCCTTGACAAGCAATCTGCCTGCTGTTTTGACAGCTTGGTTTGTACTATAAGTTGCCAATAGAACTCTGGGTGTTTGGATATTGCAGTGGTTGATGATCATTGTACTTGCTATAAGAAGCATATAGTGTCTCCAATGGTTGAGGGCTTGAAGCAATGCATAGATCTCCTAAACATATGTAGGATAATTCAAGTAGCATCAGATAGTACTAAACTGTAGCAAGACACTGGATGGCCTTCATAGGAAAGAACAGCCCCAATGGTATAAGTACTTGTATCAGCTTCAATCTTCTTAAAAACTTTGCTGCAGTCACGAAACTTGAGATGTCAGCTTGCTCTTGACAACGACCACAGCTTGTTCTTGAGCAAGGCGTCAAATAAGGGGGCCTTTGCCTTTGTGAGCTGGAACAAGGGATAGAGGATCTCTGCAAAGTCCTTGATCTGCCTTCTATGGCAGTTGGCCAATACTAAAAAGCTTCTCAACTCAGAAATATTAGTGGGAGTATGATAGAAATCTAAACGTTGTAAATGTGCTTCAGCTCACAACTTGAAGATAAAAGCTCACATAAAATGTTGCATGCAATGTGGAAAGCCGACAATAATGAAGACAAACGATGTTCACTTGTATTGAGCGGACCCAGTGAAAACTACTCGTGCCTACAGGGCTTTTTGCAATGTTACAAAGAGGCAAAGAGTTACATAAAGACTCAACAAAAAGGCTCCAACACCTTGCTTCATTGGCTGCCTGGAGAATATCTAACAACCCATAAACAAAGAAGCTAGTGTGAACACACAGAGACACATAAGCACTATGACCAGCTGTGCTATAGATTTCTAGGAAGAGAGGACCCGAGATGTTGCTACTCTATCGACCTTGTAGCAATCCAAAAGCCAGGCATGCTCTTGCCAACCACGAAATATATGCGACGCTCATGACTCCGCTAGAGTCAGACGCCTCATTGGATTTCACAAGGAAAGAGAGATGTCTCCACAAAGAACTGCCTTTAAAAACTCCTACATAATACCATTGCATGGCTTCCTGCCAAGTTGCAGAGATCTTCAAGCCTTCCAAACCTTAGTAACCTTAGTAGCCTATGAGGTTACTCCATCACAAGGGAAAAGCCAAGATTCCCCCCTTAAACGAATTAGGGGGGAGAGCAATCATAGCAGTAAAATGTTCATCCGACCACACAAGGTTAGCTCTAGAAGGAATTCCCACACAGGAAAGAAAAACTAGCTCTGTCCACTCGGAGTACCTTGGTGGAAGACTTGTCAACAGAATGCCTTGGCCTCATCAGCCTCTCATAAGGGAGAGCATCTTGTTGAATGAGTACCCAAAGAATCGTTGTCTGCCATTCGATGCCCAAACAATTCGTGCTTGAGCACTATCTTCGAGTTTTTCACTTTTGAACTGAAAAGCATTTCCAGTATATGCCAGTTTTGAGCCGTGTTTTTTTGTACATCAACAATAATCCATGCCAATGCTCAACCTAGGAAACCGAAACCCTTAAGCCTGGATTTTGTCAGACCCTTGATTGTTGGACGGCTTCTTCTCAGACCCTGGTCCCTAACACAATCCCCAAGAGGCATTTCTCCATGAGCAACAAGCGAACAAAAAATTGCCAAGTGGGGAAATTTTTCCCATCAAAGTTCCTGACAGAGGTCTCTGGCAGACCTGACTTACTGGGTTGGACCAGCCCTCCATCTTGACTGACATTTCCTCACGTAATTGATCACATGACACAAGCTCATGGCACTAATACCACATGATAGAAATCTAAACATTGTAGATGTGCTTCAGCTCACGACCCGAAGATAAAAGCTCACATAGGGCATTATGTAGCCAAGGTCCAATAACTCTGGCAATTTCCTCTTGATCTCCTCAAGGCTCATTTTCCAAGGGGCTGGTCTTGTAAGGAGGTCTGTTGGGAAGAGAAGGCCTTGGAATCAAGTCAATGACATGCTCCATTGACCTATCAAGTGGGAGACCATGTGAACGTTGCCAATGGAGGGAAACTTTTGCATCAAAGGCTGAATATCACCTGGAACAGAGGATGAACTCGAAGGTTAATTAGGGTCAAGCTAACTCAAGGCTTAGGTTAAGTTAAACTAATTGACCTAGTCGTCTTAGGTTAGGAGTCCTAACTGTACTAATTGACTTAGGAACCCCCCCCCCCCCCCCCCGACATTTTTTTTTAAAGGGCAGCTCTTCATAGCCTCTTTTGAGGGCCTTTCACAACCTAGATTGGACTCATTTGGCCTCTATTTGAAGCCTCTTCATCGACCCTTCTCTCAAGCTTCTCCATTGATATTTTACAGTGTTTCAACACACTGTATCAGGTACTCATTACAGCAAGCTTTTGCTGCCTCTCTCTCTCAATCGGCTTCCTTTCTTTGCCCTACATTCGTACTGGCATTTTTTGGCAGCCTGTCTGTCAGATTGGGTTTCCCTTGCAAGAAGCTAGCTACATTTGAGCTCCCTTAGTCACCATGGCTCCCAAGCATACCACTTGTGTTGAGGGATCACTACATGACATCGCTCAGCATGAGCATGTGCCTACCATAATGCGTGCATCCACTGGTGGTACAAAAGTTCCTACCACTCAGCCCCTTTCTCCTTCACCTCCTGGCTGCCTCTCCACCTCAGGCTTCCACCCCGCCTCGCCACCACCTCGCACTGGGCATGCCTCCCATTATGGGGGGGGGGAGCCGGTGCTCCCGCTCCCTGTCGGACACTAAGACCTACACCCCAAAAAAAAAAACAGTCCAAGAGAAATGGGGGACAAAGCCAAGAAAGACCACAACAACAACAACAAAAAGCAAAGGACACAACCTTCCCCACTGAGACCTCCCACTTTGCCAGAGATATCCGAGGTGATGATGAGACATCCCCATTTGCTGCTCTTTATAAGTCCATCGTTGACTTCTCTAGCCGCGGAGAAGTCCTCCTAGTGGGGAACTTCAACGCAAGGACAAGGGCCCATCAGGTACCACTGACCTTGAACTGTAATGCTACCTTATGGTCAGAACCAGGGAACTTCTCGGAATCCTGTACACGCCACGACATAGTCTTTTAAACAGAGACACATAAGAGTCCAAAGCACCCTCTTCCAATAGTCAACGGATATACATGGGAGTCTGCCTAGAGAGATGAGACGAGGGGTACAGGAGAAGTTTGAGGTTCAAGTGGAGTTGCAGTCCTTTTCAGATCCACACTTCGGGGGACCATTTCAGTAGAGCAGAGAGATACACTTTCTAGATTTCTTTGGATCCGGATTCGACACACGGACAACCGGGGTCTATTTGTCGCAGTTTGATACTTCCCCTCTGAGACCTCCCACTTTGCTAGAGATATCCAAGGTGATGATGAGACATCCCCATTTGCTGCTCTTTATAAGTCCATCGTTGACTTCTCTAGCCGCGGAGAAGTCCTCCTAGTGGGAAACTTCAACGCAAGGACAAGGGCCCGTCAAGTACCACTTCTTGACTTCAGAGATGATTCCACTCTACTGCCAAATATTGACCTTGAGGAGGCAAGTATGCTATGGGTTTCGGCTGACAGGCGAGGTCCATTGTCATCTTATGGACAAGCCCTATTAGACCTCGGCAGGATACATGATCTCATTATCTATAATGGTCTTGACAGATGGCCCGCTTCAGGTGGTTTCACATGCTTTCCACAAGGGGGGGGGGCTCTAGTGTTGTTGATTACATCATGGGATCCCCTGTCTTCACATCTCGCATTACCACCCCACTCAATTCTTACTCCACCTACCACGATATACGCTTTGATCGGGATCACTCACCTTCTTACTCTGGCCGTCTGTACATACTTCTCGCTTATATTGACTTCATACCCCTTTTAGAGGATCGTGCTGCCCTTGTCACCCGCTCTCTACACGAGGCTACCATTCACACTTTCCTCCACACCACCCGCTCCACCCGCCCACCACCCCCTGGAACCATACCCTATAATAGTTGGTACAATAATGAGTGTAAGGCTTTACGCCGTCAACTCATATTCGAAACCAAAAACAATCTTCCGAGCATACCAGATACGCTACGCGAAACCGTACACTAGTACGGAGGAAGAAACTAGACTTCGTTCGTCGGAACAAGGAGGAGATATTGAACATTTTGTTTAGAAACAACTCTAAGGACTTCTGGCGAAGATTTCTAAGAGGACGGTCCCCTCCGCCACTCACTGACACTCAGATCTGGTTTGATTATGCACGCACACTTTATGACATCCCAAAACAGCCAGTCCCTAATCTCTCACACATGCCTCGCCCCACATCCTGCACCCTCTTCACTAGAGGAGGGGTAAAGGATGCCGTAATGAACATTCATAATGGCCGAGCGAAGGATCATGAGGGGCTATGCACTGAGTTCATTATGGGATTAACCTCCTAGCCCCGATCTTAGCAAAGCTTTTTAATGAAGCTGTTTATTTGGGGTTTCCACACTCAGACCATTAACACGATCTCACCGATCCACAAGGTAGGGAATCCCATGAGCCCGGAGAACTACACGACCATTATGATCGGACATGTCATGTCCAAGATTTATGCATCAGCACTTGACTCCAAGGTTAGCAGACTTGCAGAGTGTCAAGGGTAGCGGGACACGCCGGATTCCGTCGTGATCATGGAACCATGGACCACATTCTCACACTCAGATGTATCATCGAGGAGCCGAGGTCATAGAAGCAGAGGGTTTATTGTTGCTTTGTGGATTTCCGCAAGACATTTGATACAGTTCCGAGAGCTCGTCTCATACAGCGCCTACAGGACTTGGGTTATGACCAAGAGATCATTTGGGCTATCAAGGCACTTTACGAGAGAGTTTCAGGCAAAGTTCGAGCAGGATCCGGATGGACAGACGAGATCATGAGCACCATCGGGGTCAAACAAGGGTGTCCTTTGTCGTCTACCTTGTTTGGTCTCTACATTGAGAAGCTTGAGACCGTGATGCAGACACAGGGGGGTGTAAGTTGCTCTCTTACAGACACGCTGATCCAGATATTGCTCTACGCAGATGACGTGGCTCTCTTGTCTTCCTCAGCAGAGGGGCTTCAAAGACACCTAGACGCACTACAGTCCTTTTGTGAGTCTCATGATTTGAAGGTCAACTTGGATAAAACCAAGGTCATGATCTTCAATACATCTCGAGCCATCATGCGTCAAGAGCAGTTTACATTTGAGGGGTCATCTGGTGAGATAGTTTCATCATACACTTATTTTGGGGTTATCTTCTCCGGACCCAACTTCACTATGAGACCCGCGATGCAGGCACACTTGAGTAGAGGGTATGCTTCGTTGGCCAGACTAGAGGGGTAGTGCTTCCGCTCGCACTTTCAAGATCCACGCACCAAGGGGTTGCTTTTTGACTCCTTGGTTCGCCCAGCAGGAATGTACAGTAGCCCTTGTTGGGGGCCAAACTTGTCGGATACAGAGTGTGGGCCCGTGTGGAGCAGCTACAAGTCCTCATGTTATCACAGATGATTCGTGGTAAGTCATCCGTTCCTCACCAGATCATTCAGGCTGAGTTTGATTCACCCCCTTTACAGCTAGATGCTGCATTTCAAGTCATCATGTATCTGTACCGAGTTAGGAAATATGGGGATTATACCTTGGGACGTAGCAGCCTACCATGGATAGCTCTATCCTCTTCTATGGCACTTGCAACAACAAGAGACCAAAGGTGCCGGTCTGCACGTACAGAGAGATGGTTTGAGCGACTGGGGCTCCACATGGATAGACTACCTTCCTTCCAGTATGGCATGGATGCTCCATTTTCTCCCCTCCTATCACATGAGGTCAAACAGATTATCCGTGAGGATCTACTACAGCTACACACATTTCGGACCTGGTTGGGACCGAGTGAACTCCCAGTGAAGCTTAGCTTCTACAGAGATCACTTCTTACATATCACAGCGAAGGGTTTCATTGACCCACCAAGATACACGCAGATTCACCTACCCCACTCGCTGAGGATCTCTCTTGGGCAATTCCGGGTCTCTTCACACAGACTTCGCATCAAGAGCGACAGAGCAGAGCGACTACCCAGGGAGAGACGCATATGCACACTGTGTGACATGCAGGAGGTTGGGACAAAGGAGCATTTCATCTTCAAGTGTCCTGTGTGCTATGCGATCCGAGGGCGTTTCCACTGTCTCTTCAGGGATAGCTATGGGATTTTGGCCCGTTTCCTCTCCTACCGAGACCAACGGTGTTTGGCGGGTTTCATTCATGAGGCACTTAGACACTGTGAGAAGATACTCCAAGCACGGAGACAAGAGCAAGCTTCTTCCTCGGCTGATCCCTCTCAGAGCTCTATCACAGAGTTCTTTCAGCTAGATCACATGGACCCCCACGAGACGAGGCCTCGACATGACCGTGACCCGGAGCTTATGACCTGACAGCCCAGACAGAGGATCGACACACAGATCACACTTGGGGACATCCCCTCCTTGTTTAGAGTCGGAGTCGGAGCCCGACCAACAAGGGTCACAGCAGCCCTGGTCAGACACAAAGCTACGACCAAGAGACGTGCCAGGACCGCACCTCTGAGTGGCCGATAGCACTCTATTGCCGACTTCATGCCTCCACTGCCTCATCCATCCTGATATCTTGCTGCTGCCGATGATGATGATGATGATATTGATGACGATGCTGAGTGATATATAGTTGACCATCGACATGACTATGTCGTACTTAGGACTTAGTACTGCGATTCTGGTATGGATGCTCATTTAGTAGCTCCACTACCACAACTTAATTGTATCAGAATTTTCAGAGTCTCATAGACCCATCGGTCTTCCAAAGACTTTAATAAACTTTCTTTCTTTATCCTGCATCTCAGGAAGCGCAGGCACTGTTTTTGGATGCCCTTGCTTCTATGCTCCAGGGTGCTTTCTCGCCAAATGGGACATCAGTTCAACTAGCAGCTTACCATGGCCATGGCTATGTAGGATACCGCTCTTGCCGAGATGGGACAACAGATTGGTCAGTGGATCACATCTACCATTGCTATGCAGGATAAGGGTAAGCAGTCCATGCCCCAGCATGGGGATCAGCCAGATAGCCATGATGAGTTTTTGGGCCCACGCAGAGGGTTTATGGCTGATGCACGCTGTACCTAGTAGCACCCATTTTTTGAGTTTATGGCTGATGCACGTTGTTCCTATGAGCACCCGTTTTTTGGACCCTTGCATGTGCCCCAACATGGGGATTATACTGATTTGGGTGGGGAGGTGAAGTGCAAACTCAACCATAAGGAAGGCTAGCACTAAAGGAGAAGGCTAAACAATCTTATTTTAGTCTCTCCCATACAAGCATCTAAATCTAGATGATAGGCCAACACACCACTTAAGATAGAAATATTTAGCACAATACCAACAGGCCACAACCTGAACAAAAACTTCACAAGGTGAAATGTGCATGTCTCCTAAAACGGCAGAAGCATATATCTAGATGAATCCACGAACGTACCCAAACTCATCCTCTAAAAACACAACATAGTGCAGTTTCAATGTCATGATAGTCACTCGTAAGGTTGAAAACCATAAAGTCACGCATATCAGAACTAGCTACTATGACATTGAATGTCGCGAGTCATTGTTGACCTAGAGTTACATCTTATGGTGTTTGATCTTCATGTATGCTACCCCTATTTGTTCACCTACATCATCAAATTGCTCATTTTTTTGTCAAGATTATTATGACTATGTTACTTTTCTTTGGCATTTCTTCAAAAAGACTTTAGAACATATTCTTAAATCCAAATCAAGTGCTTGTTTAATCTATTACAAAAATAAAGTATAAAGTTATGAGCGAAGGACTATCAAAAGAAACATAGATAATTATAATTCCATGACCTATTTGAATTCAATACAAAATAGAGGCAAGCATTAGGAAAAAATCCATCATATCATTTCATGATAAAGCATATCGATATCAAAGAGCAATTCATCATGAAGAAGCACTACTTGAAAATTCTTATTGCAACATAATAAAGCAAGTACCAAAATGCGTAAAAGAGTAGCCTTGAAAAACATCAAGCTTTTTTATTGGACTCGAAAGAACCAAAGAGTATCATGTAGCAGAGATGGTCAAAACACCCTTGTATAAAAAGGTCAAGTTCATAACAATTTTGAGGAAAATCTCATCGTCTAATTTATAGTACAAGTGCCAACTGGACAGTTTGAAGCCCTAACCCTAATAAGATGTGTACAAATGCTTGTTTGTTAAAGAATAAGAGATAGCATAATGGTCCCACACAAGCCTTCTCTCCTTGTTGATTACTTGGATAAGAGATGCTTGCAAATCTTTCAAAATTCCACATAAGACACACGCAGCACACCTAAACTATGCTCTTACATTTACATGCATATCTTCAAGCAACCAAAGCTCCAAATCGTTGAAAGACAATCATTGCTCTAAAATGCCACAAGAATTCTTATTCAAGGTTACTCAAGGGGTAGCTTACAAAAAAATGGTGGTGCATCTACATTCCACATACGCTCTGAGGATGTGAACTGGCATTCAAGAATAGGGAAACTTTCAATCACAATGAGACCAAAAATATGACATGAAAGTAATATAGGATTCAAAAACGAGGCACCAGGGAGAGAAGCAAGTGAATAACGTCGCAACCTTAGTCAACCTCATGTTAGCAAGACACTGCATAAATATCGATAAGAGAAAAAGACAGACACAAAAGAGAGAAAACCTGAAGCAGCACAAAAGGGAAGGAAAACAAGGAAGAGGGAAGGAGGGGAAAAGCAAGAGAAAAGATAGTACGGTATTTCTACAAAAGGGGGAGTAGATCAGAAATTTGTGCATGCATCACATTGGTATGCCCAAAGAATGACTCGGCACAGCCTTCTGGTTGCCACCAAGAGTCATCCAAAATCAAGCACCAGTTCAGCAGTACCTGCTTTCATCATCAGCTCCACTCTCGGGGAAAAAAAGAACTTCAAGGGGGCTGAACTTTTCTGCACATAAAATGGGTGCCTCAGGATGGTGGAGCAAATCTTCAATATTCAATACCCCAAAAACACCAAACCAACCTCCAAAAAAGTAATTCATATACCACTCCAACAGACCAAGGCTTTCACCTACAAATCCTTTCAGAAGTGTCACGATACATCATTGCAGATAGAAACATTTAAAAATATCAGAAATGAATTCAGCAAGTATGCAAACAGATGAACAGAATGCTTGCATGCAAGCTTCATAAAAAAAGGATAGATTACTGCCAAAAAGCGGAGCCAAGTAGATATATAATATCTGAAACAGTTACGTCACCATATCCCCAATCCACATCACATCAAAACCAAAATAGTCAAGTTGTCACATTGCATTGAAAATTAAGCTAATTCCTAAGAGAGGGCAATTTTTGAATCCTCAAATCTTATACCCTCATACAACATGAGACCTTCAGCTTAATTTTCATGGTCCATCCCAAAGTCACAAAAAAAAGATCTTCTAGATTATGCATTGAAAATCGAAAAAAGATCAATCAACCACGGGGTGCTGACAATAAAGAGAGACTAGCTGCTGTTGTCAGGTTCCGTCTCTTTGCCCAAGAAAACCGGGAGCAAGGGCCAACAGCCAGTGTGGTAGACTATACAACCAACAGACTGAAAATGTGGAAAAACACCTGCATGCCAGGCCTTGCAGAGATGCTGGTGATGCTTTATGGTCTTCCTGGAAAGTTATGTACCTTGCTCTATATGGAGCGCAAGCTATACATATTTTGTTGATCAAACGTTTCCCCCGGGCCACCTTGGCACAGTCAAGAAACACTGCTCACCAAGTATGCAAAGGGTATTGCCTCTATGTGGAAAGGATGTCCCCCTCAGAGGGAGAAGCTATCAACCCCTTTATGCATGCAACATGAGACGATCCTATTAAAACACTGGTAGATCTCCTGCACCGAAAGGTAATGCCATAAGCAATGTGAAATCATCTCAAACAATCCTCCGTGCAATAGTGACATGTGTCCAACCTCCTCACCTGCTCAAGCCAAGGGCCTATAGGGAGCCCTCCATAAGCTACTGGCCAAAAGTAATAGAGAACGATGATGGGTCAAGAGCTGCGCCCAGAACCTTGAGAGAACGTCATGCGTGCAATACTTTCTGCTTGACCCTATGCCTCTCACGAGAGGGGATCCAGGGAGAGGGAGAAGCTGCTGACTGGAGTCATCAGCCGACGTAAGTCGTTTACAAGGGGGCCTACACGGTCCATGTAGCCTGCCCTGATTGAGCAAGCCAGCACAACTCTCCAAGTTCCCACTACATCTCTCTGAAGGAGTTCTTCTCCCATAGCCAGAGCCACACTGTGCATACTCCCCTCTAGCCAAAGATGGGCAGATTGTCCACCATTTGTCCCACCTTCCCACCCCTTTGATGAACCTTCCAATGGAACAAGGATCTGAATACATGTTTCAAAACACTACTTCCGTGTTAGTATAGGTGTACCTGAATAAACCATTTGTAGTGGACGCAGATACCAATGACTTTGTTATTGGGGCAGTATTGTTCCAGGATGGTAGGCTGGTCAAATTTGAAAGCAAGAAGCTCTAAAATACCCAAGTTATGTATCAAACACAGGAAAAGGGTTCATGCAATGAAAATTTGAAGACATTACCTTTGAGTCGTCAAATTCATTGTATGGATAGATCATCCTTCCCTGAAATATATTTGTAACCAGCTTGACCTTTGTGGTCAGAAGGCTTGGTGGGTCAAACTCATGCGAGAGTCGATTTTGAAATTCATTGCCGGAAGGGGATTTTGATTAGAGTTGTGAATGCACTAAGTGACATCCAATGTTATTCCCTTTATGAAAATATCATCGGACTTCTCTCTTTCCCTCAAATGGCTTTGCCAAACCGACACATATTTTGGAAAATTTTGGCAAGAGGTCTAGGAAAACACTTAGAGATTTGGAACATCGAGAAATCCCTATTAGTAGAGTTAAGAGTCAGATAAGGGAAACAATATTGTATTCAGAATGAGTATTGCTTACAATTAGCAAGGTATGTGTGCCCGATGTGGAGGACATTTCGTACCATACATTAGATGAATGTCATGATGTTCCCAGTGCTGGACATCTAAGCATACATCGCACCGTGGATTTGATTAGAAGGTATTTGAATTTCTTGCCTATTTGGTTTTCAACCATGACCTTGAGTTCTCAAAATCTATCGAAGACTTCTAGCTTTCTTTGATAAAGTAGACCCAACAGTATCTAAAGTCAACCAGGAAAAAAAATCTATAGTTAAGTCAAGTAGCATAATGTTCCATCATTGCTTCTGGTGTGTGCAAAGGCCCATACATTGGTGCTCTTGAGTTGTGCTTCTGCCAAGCTGGCTCTAGTAACATGCTTCACATACTTTATGACCAACGATGAAATCATATGTAGAGTTCTACATGGTTAAGAGCAAGCAGCGCCAGATTAATAAGGCGCATAGCTTGAAAGCCAATAGCATGCTGCTTCCACTTGAGATTCCATTTCCATGGATAATGGCTCAATTTATCCCAACATGATCCACAATAAAAAGTTAAGAGCATTCGTGGGGGAGTTGTTTAAGCTTTATGCATTGCCAAGAGCTATCGTTAGTTATCTTGATTCTAAGTTCACTACACAATTCTAGTAATCGGTATTTTAAAACAGAGCAAGCCAATCAACTATGGAGGATATGCTTCGTGCATATGTTTCCACGAGACAATTTGACCTACTGATTGAGTTTGAACTTAATAATAATAAGCATTCAGCCACCCTTTATGCTTATATAGGGGTATCAACTGAGATAACCCCTAGCGATCAAGCTTAAGAATGTGAAAGTTAAGGTGGCTACTGGTTTGCAGCAAGATATGTTACAATTGGCTAAGGATAGTGTCTCTCGTGCTCAAGGTAGAGCACGATACTATTCCAATCATGATAGAGCACCTCGGGTTCTTAAAGAAGGCATGTGGATCTCTCTACAGATTCCCAAGGATTCTAAGACTATGCATATCGAAAAATAACAATATATTCACGTTCTTGTGGTTCATATTTCATCATAAAGAAGACAATGATTCTCCATCCAAGTTGCAACTCCCCAAAAGAATAAAAATCCATCCCATTTTTCACATGATCTGCTAGCGAGAGATGCTTGGTACACATGAAAATTTGGTCTCTGACGACCAACTATTTAGACTAAAGGATTTTATCGCCTATGATACGTTAGAACTTTAATTGGTTCTAAATAAAAAAGAAAAGCATCTTCATAACCATATTTGTTATGAATCCCTGATTCAATAGAAAAGGTAGGTTTAAGGATAACGATTGTTGTTGAGAACATTGATAGTCTTAGGAAGTTCATTGTTTTTCTCATTTACTCTTATTTTGTTTCAAGTCGCTTACAAACTCCATTTTTCCCTTTGTTCTTTATATACGCTTCCTCTCTAGAAGTACAACATACCTTATTGGTTGCATTATTATAAGCAAATGGACTCCAGACGAACGGAAGGTAATCTTCAAAATCAGATTGTCTCCTAGAAATGAATGCTCTTTGATCTCATTCACACACTACATTTGTCTGTCATTAAATATTTCTTCGACGTCACGTGATGAGAGTTATTCATGGCTTGGTGGTAGAAAGTAGAAGTCAAGCGAAAGTTCTTGTTAGAACCCCACAACATCAAACACTAAACACAAGCAATCAAAACAGAAACGGAGTAGAGTACAAGCAATCTCGATCCACCAACCACCCCGCGAACGTGAGCTACAGCTCAACTCCTACTAGGCCATGTCTAGCTCTCGCATCCCATACCACCAAAACCTGTCCATGAGGAACCTTCTGTTAGAAATCGACCAAGAAAGAATACGCACAACGGAAGACTTATAGAATAGCCCAGGAGCTCACACAGTGTGGTGTGGGGTGTGAAATCACAAGCTTCTTAAACTTATGTACATAGAATAGATGTGCAGACTCATCAATAGACAATGAACCAGCCAGATAAAGAAGCCACCAAAATAATATATTTCCGTTCAAAGTTATAGGCACAATACAAAAGAGAGAGAGATCCAGAGTCCCACCAATGGTGTGGTCCTTTGATCTTACCACAAGGTACTCCTCCTATCTGCTAGCTATCTCTAGACTCGAACCCGTGTGCTCCACCTCAAGCGTAAGTAGACTTTCTGTCCAAATCCCTTCCACCTTGCTATCTTTGCACCAGCCTAGGTGGGCAGGTCTCCCTCCCCCACACTCTCCTCATATTGGGGCTTACAGATGGGGAGGTGACCTTTACAACACCCCCTCTCACCGACACATCTCAGCCCAATGCCAACACGTCGATGACAATGCTCCAGTAACTCTCTGGTCGTAGTCCTCTGAAACATTTCGATGTCATAATCTTTTCCTAGCTTTTCATCCAGTGGCTCCTACTCCACCAGCTCAGGTTTTGCTTCCGCACACCATCCTGCTACATAGGTCCACCTCTGGTAGCACCTCTTGGCACCACCATCTTCAGTCACATTCTTGCCTTTGAACTCGAGCAATCCAGACGCTACGATCTTTGAGTTGTCCCCCCTCATAATGAGTGAACAACCTGAAGTCTCCCAAGCACCATGCTCTAAGGGTATGTTTCAACCCGTCCTTCCTTTGGCAAGGTCTCCAACAAATGAATATCTCCAAATAACCTGGACCACGAACTCTCACTGAGTTCTCAAGCAGGTACTCTTCTCGCTTCGGTACACCTTGTCCATCACCTTCGAGCAATCTGCGTCCGAGATTTAAAGAAGCACCCACACTTTCCCTTCTGCCTTCGAAGAATACCAATTCCTTCCAATCTCACATTACCCGAGACGAATGAAGAGCAGAGTCTCTCCACAACATGCTATAAAGAATCAAATGAAGAACATCAAGTACATACCAGATCGTCGTATTGCTTGTGTGCTTGCTTTGAAAGCAAACCATGCACCTCGTCAAGGCACATACCAATAGACTGTGTAATCCTGTACTGTCTCCTTTTGAAGTACAACATCCATCTGAACATGAGACCCCAGGGTACTCCATGGAATCCACCCTTGTGTCAGTGTCAACAACCACAGACCTGGAAGATACCAAGCACTCCATGCTGTCCTTCACCTTCACAAAGGCATCTGGCTCCTCGTCGACCCACATCTCAATGTCAGACATCATCACTATGGTTTCTAGGTCGGCATATCTGATCTCAATAACACATTGAGATGTAACCAGGAACAATTCTTCGATTATCACATTTGCTTTGGCTTTCGTGTCACCCTCTAAATCTGAGTCGGGCTCCTTCCTCTTATATTTTTGATCCGCCTTATCCTCTCTGCAATCCTTCGCAAAATGGCTTGGCGTGCCACAATAGAAGCACTTCTTCTTCTCCTGCCTCTGGAAGTGTCCGCGTCATCAGAGTCGTCCTTCTTGGACTTGCCACCGTTAGGCTTTCCTTCCCTTTGCCAGCATAGTCCTTCACCAGCAACGCCTTGTCATCTTTGTTGTTGTTCTAGAGCTTCTCCCTAGCTTCTTCATGTAGCAGTAATGGAACCAACTCTTCAAAAGTCAAATATTTGGTCCTCTGTCCTGCTGTCACAGTCGTAACAAAGCTTTTGAAACTCCAAGGTAGCCTCCTCAGTACCATCAAGGCCAAATGGCACGAGTCCACCTTCTGACCAACTGATGCCAGTTGATCCCTCACCACCTTGACTTTCGTCAAGTGGTTATGTACCAAATCTCCCTCATCCATATCAAGGTTGTAGAGCTGATGCTGAAGAAGCAAGATCCGGGATGTGTTTGTCTCGTACAGATCCTTCAAAGTGACCCACGCCTCTACTGACATCTCGTCCATCTGGATGTAAGGAAGCATAGAGTCCGCTGTAGTCCCTATAATCAATGCAAGGCATGGGCATCTCTGTCTTCCCAAGCTTCGAGCTCCTCTCCATTTGCTGCCATGGGTATATTACCCTGTCTGTCCACCATGTCCTCCAGCTTCGCCTCCACTCCCATTGTCAATTTCCACAGCTTCAGAGCTACTAAATGACTGTGGATCTTCAACTTCCAGATCGGGTAATTTGACCCATCCAATTTCCCAAACTCTCCAAGGTTAGGGATAGTGAAAGAAAGAAATATGGGGGAGGAGGAAGGGAGAGTAGGTGCTGAAGAGACTGAAGAGGTCAACATCTCTACTGCTAAACCACACAACAAAGTCGAACAAACTCAACCTTCAGTAGACCAAAACTCTAAACGCACCTGACTGAACCTGAGTCACCCTCCTTCTCGCAAGGGCACTGTCCTCCAGTATTAGAAGTCGATTCCCAAGAGCTTTTGAATCAAGGTTGTCCGTCAGCAAGGTCCCTGCCTTCAGCCTCCCACACCTATGAGCCTCCTATTTGGGCTCTGATACCATGTTAGAAATCGACCAATAGAGAATACGCACAATGAAAGACTGATAGAATAGCCCACGAGCTCACACAATGCGGTCCCACCGATGGTGTGGTCCTTTGATCTTTACCACAAGGTACTCCTCCTATCTGCTGGCTATCTCTAGACTCGAGCCCGCGTGCACCAGCCTAGGTGGGTAGCAGCCTTAGCTAAGTCTACATAGCTAAGTCTACAGCTATAGTATGCTCTCTTCTCCTCCATTGATGAGACCCAAGACAAGCTCCTTGCTGCTCCTTTCTAATGGGGCTTTTCTGCTGCTCCAAGTGATGGATAATGGAGGCCCAAGTGCCCCCTTTTATAGGCCCAAAGGGCCCTAAGAAATGGTCTACCCAGCAAGGGGATGAACCGATCCCCTCTAGCCAACTTGGTTGGTTGGCCCAACCCTAACCAGCCCACCTATTGGTCGGCCTGGCTCGCTAGCTCAACCAGCCCTATATAAGGGCCCTAGCCAGGCCCTTTTAGGCTGCTGTTGTCCTGCCATCAACATGCCCTTGTGCAGGCCCCAAACCTGCCGGGCATGTCCTACCCTACGTCTCCCTCCCCCACACTCTCCTCATATGGGGGCTTACAAATGGGGAGGTGACCTTTCCAACACCTTCGACATGCCATCCTATGATCCACAATCTAAATGGCTGGAGTTTCAACCTCTGGTCCAAGCCACACCATCAGCTGAGGAGTGCTCAAGTGAACACTCCCTACAATAGACCTTGGTCACTCTTTTATAGTAGAATCATCCTCTATAAATAGAGCCCCTCTATAAATTGCATCCCTCTATCTATAGACCCACGTCAACCTACTAGTCTTAATCCCAAGGCCATCCACTAGTCACAAGATTAGCTGTTACGAAAATTATATTTCTAATATATCTTGCTTTGGACGTTATTATTTTAGTCAAGTGTGACTATGGGAAAGTATTCCATAGGAGCGCACCGGACACGACGGGAGTCCTAGTGGATACTTTGCATGGTTAGTTGGGGACGCTTGATTAGCCTATGTTTTGCCATGCTAGATGGTCGGTATTGTGGGTGATTCCATGTTAATACTGACGTCACTAGTGTTATTGGTGTTGTGCTTGATTATTGTGCTTTGAGCACGGTTATGTTGGGATCGGTTGATTCGGTGATTCGTTCAATCAATTGTTAATAACTAATGTAATCGACAGTTTAAGTACAGGTGATGGAACTCATAGCGAGGATTGGAGTTAGTGCAAGGGTACCCATCGAGGTGTCGCACAGCGCATTATATATGGCCATGGGCCAATTTTGTATTTGCTTTATTATTGCAAGTTTAAGCAATATATTTTGTAGTGGACATAATTCATTTTTGGGCCCTAAGATGGCTATGTAAAGCAAATCCCTCATTTTGGAAGGAAGGGATAATTTTAGCTCCTTGGTGCTTTTTATAAAAGATCATAAATACTCTAGATAAGGAAGCGTGAGCTACTCATCTAGGGAGCCTTGCTTCAAGATCTGGCATTTGACTCTCACTGCGCATTTACATAGTCTGCACTACCTGCAGTAGCCAGCTCTAAGCGACCGTTGGCCCACCGCCCTTATAATCTTTTAAAGAAAAATGCTGCTTTCTGGCCCGCGCACCTGTTATGACATAAAATCCAAGTCCTCTGAATGCCCACGCACCACCGTCAATTGATCATCGAAGGTGCATTTAAGAGTAGCCGCCTCTAGACTCGGGAGTCTCTTCTTTGTTTGCGCACGCCTAAAACAATCAATACTAATCTCTGTCTTCTTTCCTTCAAATCACGGGCACAATCACAGGCGATGACATCCAGATTATCCTCCCAGCCTATCTCATGGATTACATGCACAAAAGATACGTAATTCATTTTCTTCATGCCTATCCACAAGCCCACAAATCCCTAGATGGTTCCCTCTTGCCACATGTCATCATTTTAGACCTTTAGCTTGGTACACCATTTATCCCTCTCTTGGGGCATAATTAAAACATTTGCCCCTTGGCATTCTTACACACTTAGGTGCACCTAGACCTGAGCACTCGGAACCACCTAGTCGATGCCAATACACCCTCACCTAGGACCTTGGCAGTTACTTCTCTTGACCATTTAATTTACGCACATAAAATATTACCGAAGTCGGTCCTCTAAGGAAAAATGCCCACCGATCTTTCGAGGTCATGCTATCTCAGCTAGAGCATAACATTCCTTCCCTCTTCAAGCATCAGCATCCTCGATGATGAAATCTGGGATCACTCTCCGTAACTGGTATACGGATTCCCAGGTAGCTTCTGATAGAGGTAGACCATGCCATGCAACCAACACCGTGGGTATCTTCCAATTGCGCACTTGCATTGTTCCTCGGTTCAGGATTCCCGCTGGTTTGCGTCTTGCATTATCTTCTATCTCCCGAAACAAAACAACACCTTTATTTAGTGAGTCACATGTATGCAAAAATTTCTTTAAACGAGAAACATGAAACACTGGGTGCACCTTATTACCCTGTGGCAATTCTAATTTATAGGCTACCTTGCCTATTCTTTTTAGAATTAACCATGGCCCACAATATCGAGGTGATAACTTAACACACTCTCTTGCAGTCAAAGACTTAGAGTGCGAAGGAACTCTGAGAAAAACTTTTTCTCCTTCCTTAAATTCTCTAGCGGATCGGTTTTCATCCGCATATGCCTTAGCTCTATCCATAGCTTGGCGAATGTTAGCTCTCGCAAGTGCTAGCATCTCCCGCATCTGAACCACAAAGTTCGCGGCACTAGGCACTTTCTGAGGTATTCCAACTATAGTTGGATTCGCTGGCCTATAACCATAGTTCAACTCAAACGGACTGAATCCCGTAGAGGAATGTTTTCTATCATAGTAGGCAAACTCTAACAATGGCAACCACTTAACCCATGTATGTTGTCTCAATGACACATATGCTCTAAGCATATCCTCTAAAATTTGGTTGATTCTTTATGTCTGACCATCCGTTTCTGGATGATCCCCACTACTCATTCCCAACTCAGTCCTTAGTGTCTCAAATACCGCAGTCCAAAAATGACCGGTAAATTTGACATCTCTGTCTGACACTATGGATTTGGGTAATCCATGCAAACGAAATATATGTCTAATAAACAAATCCGCCACTTGCGGGGCACTAACAGATTCTATAGTTGGAATGAAGTGAGCCATCTTAGTAAGACGATCAACCACCACAAGGATAGAATCATATCCACCTTGTGTCGTAGGCAGTCCTATAATAAAGTCCATGGAAATGCTCTCCCACTTACTTAGTGGTATCTCTAAGGGATGTAAAAGTCCAGGTGGCTTCACCCGCTCTGCCTTACTTACCTGACACGAAAAACAACATGTCACATATTCATGAATATGCTTTTTCATCTTTGGCCAAAAGAAATCTCGCTTCACGAGATCATATGTCTTCTCCACTCCTAGATGTCCCGCACATGGGCTATCATGGCATTGTCGAATGACTCTCTGCCTAAGATCATTCTGATTAGGTACTACTACCTTGCCATTTCTTTTCAGCATACCATCCCTTATGACATATCTTGCATAAGTTTGGCCTTTTCTGGATGCCAGGTCATCCTTTTCCCCGGATTTTAACATATGAGCCTTAGGCCATAGGCTCTGGACGAACTCGTCCACCTTTTGAGTTTCTCTAATCTCGGCCATTAGAGCACTCTCTAACACCGTGAAACTCATGTTATGCATAATGCGTGACAACGCATCAGCAACTTTATTATCCTTCCCTCTTCGGTACCGAATCGTCAAGTTAAACTCCTGCATGAGTTCTGCCCACCTAGCTTGGCGGCCTCTCAAGTCAAGTTGTTTACAAAAATGTTTCAGAGTATCATGATCAACATCCACATAAAACTCTGATCCATACAAATAATGTCTCCATGTTTTCAAAGCATGGACAACAGCATACAACTCTAATTCATGAGTTGGCCAATTTTGTTGAAAGGGAGAAAGCTTCTTGCTTTTAAAGGCTACTGGCCTTCCCTCTTAGAGGAGAACTGCTCCTACCGCAATGCCACTTGCATCGGTTTCAAGGAACAACGGTTTCTGGGTATCAACTATTTTTAACATCGGTCCTATGACCACAGCTTGTTTTATGGTGTTCAAACTTTCCTATTGATTCTATCCGCATAAAAAAGGCACTTTATCTAAGGTCAGATCAGTCAATGGCGATACTATTTCGGAATATCCTTTGATATGCCTTCGATAAAATTGGACAAATCCCAAGAATGATCGCAAAGCGGTCAAAAGGGATTGGCCAAGTCAGTATCACAGCCACTTTCTTTGGATCCATCTCTACCCCCTCAGGAGTAATTATGAATCCTAAATATTCAAGTCTTACCATATACTGTATGGTTTTCTTTTTATTTACATAAAAACTGGCTTTCCTCAAAGTACTGAACACTATTCTTAAGTGTTCGTGATGCTCAGTAATACTTTTACTGAATACCTAAATATCGTCAATAAAATGTACTACAAACTTTCCGATATACGGACGTAGTAAATCGTTCATAAGCATGACAAATGTAGCTGGAGCATTGATAAGTCCAAAGGGCATTACCAAAAATTCATAATGTCCAAACCTGCTTCTAAAAGCGGTTTTATGCACATCCTCGGCTCTAATGCGGATCTGATGGTAGCCACACTTAAGATCTATCTTATTGAAAATTACGGCCCCATGTAATGCATCTAGCAAATCATCGATCCGAGCCATCGGATACCTGTGCTTAATAGTGATATTATTAAATGCTCTGTAATCTATACAGAGACAAAAAGTATCATCTTGAGCTTCTTCTGTAAAGCTTAATCTATAGGGAGGCCTATTTACAGGTTCTGCTCCCGGGATAAGCTCAATTTTATGCTGAACATTCCGCTCTGGAGGTAACCCATAACGTAACTCATCCCTAAAACAATCAGAGAACTTCTTCGATATCTCTTTAGCCAACTCGGCCATTTCCCCATCTTGGGTAGCCTCAGTGCTAGCCGATGCATCATCAATCGACTCTACCGATGCTATACACAGACACAGAAACTCTTTCGGAGTCTTCCGAATTTCCAACCTCGCAAAACATATTCTACCCCGTTCATCTTGAACTGGTAAATATGCTTTTTCCAATCAATGGCTGGATTTTTTCCAAAAATACCAAGCCATGCCTAGGGCTATATTTGCGTGAGCAAGCCTCGTCAACTCAAAGTCCAACTATTCAACATAGTCCTGAATTCGAAGTTCTAACTGGGTAACCCTCTGGTCCCATACTTCAGTTGAACTTTCGTCCGCCATCCTGACCGTATAAGCATAGTCAGACGGACTAGTTTTCAACTTGAGTCTCTTAATAAGCTTCGAGTTAATTACATTGTGCGTTGACGCTAAGTCAAACAATACAATCAAATCATGATTGGCTACTTGCCCTTTCATTTTAGTCAACTCGGGCTCATCGAAAACCGTATACCCCGTTTGTGATCTTCTGGTTCTAGTGATGCCCTATAGGCCATGGTATGTGCCTTGTAGGCATAAGTGTAGGCACTTATAGTGTTAGCGCCTTTTAGGCCACATAGGACACTTAGTCCTATGTGACACCTAGGACACTTAGTCCTAGGTCTAAGTACAAGTACTTTGTACTTGTGTTATCATCTATCTAAAGTTTGACGTGACTATTGATCTATTGACTCGTTACATACCTGCACTCTCTTTCTTCGTTCCGTACCTTCAATGGTATCAGAGCGCTACTGGACCTGTTCCCCTACCTCCGGATCTGCATCACTCACAGATTTCAACAGCTTGCGCTCCATCCGTACAATTCGTACGATTATACGAATTTCCGTACAGATCCGAATCCTGCCGCCCAGCTACGTCACTAGATGTTCTGCTTGTCGCACCTACTCCGTATAACAGCACCTACAGCAATAGATCCATTGTACAACGGTACCTGCGCCGTACAACGGTACCTGCATGGGAACTTCTCAGTACAAGAGGTACCTACGCCGTACGACTGTACCTATGCAAAAACTTCTCTGTACAACTGTACCTACGTAGGAACTTCTTCGTACAAGGTACATGCACCGTACATGTTCCGTACAAGGTACCTCTTTTTCGTACGATCTTCCGTGCATGTATACCTACAGATCAGTCGTCATCAGCTTGTACCAGCTTTTCATACACATGTACATGTAGAACAGCTGATCATACCGCTTGTACTTGCTCTGGGTATTCTATACAGTTTCACACGTGCAAATCTACCTACAGGTTCTGTTTTGGCATTGGCTGTGAACCAGGTTCTTGATTCCTGCTTGCTATAACCCTTTTTGGGTCTCACTGCAGTCATCTACAAACATTTGCAGTTTTGGGGCTTCTGCAGGACATTAGCAAATTCTTGTTTAGATTGTAGTGCACTGGGTCAGATTGCAGTGCATTGAGTCAGATTTGCATACATTGGGTCACATTTGCAAAAATTTCAGCAAAATTTGGGGCTTTTCTGCATTTTTCCTCTTTTTGGCCTACTTGCCCTCAATAAATTTGGGGCTTTTGCCAAATTTGCTGTTTTTGCAGTGAACATTGACTGTCACAGTCACATTTGGGTTAGATCTGCATTTGTCCTTTGATTTGGGTCAGAAATTTGCAGATATTTGCCGTCATTTTTGGGACAGCCAGCTTTTTGCAATGATAGCCTTGAGGCTTTTGGGTTTTCAGGTTTTTTTTAGGGTATCACAGTTGCTATGGCTGGGAACAATCAAGATTTATTTGGAGTTCTTCGTAAAGATGATAAGTTTGATGGCACCAACTATCCGATGTGGTCTTATCTCATGAAACATATTCTTGTTGCAAAGCATTTGTGGAATATTGTTTTTGGGGCTGATCTGAGGCCAGCCAATGCTACAATGGTTGTTTCTACTGCTGGTCCTTCTGCAGGGATACTCCTCCTGATGCTTCTTCCTCTAGCACTCCTGCCGCTGCTCTTCCAACTCAAGAACAATCAAGATGGGATGCAAGAGATGCAAATGCACATTCATGCATTGCTTTATCATGCAAGAGAATCATTATTCCACACATCCGGTCTTGCAGGACAGCAAAGGATGCTTGGGATAAATTGGCTTCTCTCTATCAGATTCGCAATGAAGCTCGTGTTGCATATTTGAGGAGGCAATTACAGGAAGTGAATATACATGAAGGTGAGTCAATGGATGCATATTTGACAAAGATCAAGGACCTCATGGAACAGCTTGCCAACATTGATGAGGTGGTGCCAAATTCACAGCTTGTCAATACCACATTGAATGGACTGCCAGATACATATCAAGGGTTTGCTACAACCTTTCGATTAGTGGCCATGGGTAATCCAGACCACTATTCTTTTGACCAGCTAGTTACTTTGCTTTTGCAAGAAAAGCAAAGTAGAGCTAACAGACAAGTCATTATTCCTGATCATGCATTTGCTTCACAGCAGACAGGAAGAGGCAACGCTTCCAAGCCTATGGGCAAGCCAAAATCTGCGCATGGCAGCTGCGATTCCTCTACGCATAGCAGCTGCAATTCTCCATGCATCTAAAAATACAGCAGATAAGGGAAAGAAGAAAAGATGCAACTATTGTCGCAAGCCTAGACATGACATTTCAGAATGCAGGAAGCGCATTGCTTCAAAGAAAAAGAAAGCAGGATTGACACTTAATGCCTCACATGCTATTGAATCCCATGAGCCAGCAAATGCTTCACATGCACATGCTCTTCTGTCCATTGCTCATTTGATCCCTCCAAAGCTGATGCACTCTTTACTGCTAATGATGCTCAATCCTGGTACTTTGATAGTGGTGCTTCCAAGCATGTCACAACCTGTAGACAGTTGTTTCATTCTCTAGCTGATGCACCTCGAGGGGGGACTGTTACATGTGCTAATAATGCTTCATATGCTGTAAAAGCAGCTCACATCCATTTCCAGCCATCCTGTCACTCTGACAAATGTTCTTTTTGTGCCTGGCATTGAAGTCAACTTGATTTCAATTTCAGCAATTGCTACTTCAGGTTTCAGAGTAATTTTTAATGGCTACAGATGCCTAGTATATGATCTTCGTGATGACAATGCCATAGTTCTCACTGGCACTTTGCAAAAAGGGCTTTATCACCTTGATCATCATCGAGCTGCACTTTCTATTGAAGCATTGGCTATTTCAGATTCACAACTTGCTGAAACTCATCTTTGGCATGAGAGAATGGGCCATCTCAATTATAGAGCTCTTGCAAAGCTACATTCATAGCAGATGGCAAATGATGTACCTCAGACTCACACAGTTTCCAAACATGTGTGTGAGGGTTGTCTTTTGGGTAAGATGCATCGATTTCCTTTTCAAAAGAATTGTCCCAAACTCTCACAAAGGAAATTGCAGCTAGTACACAGTGATGTCTGTGGCCCAATGACGACAAATGCCATTGGAGGATACAAGTATTTCATGACTCTCATTGATGATTTCACAAGGTATTGCTGGGTATATCCTTTAAAGGCCAAATCTGAAGTTTTCTTATGCTTTCAGAGATGGCTGAATATGGTTGAGAATGAATCAGGAAACAAGCTTGTCACCCTCAACACAGATAGGGGGGGTGAGTATATGTCAAAGGAGTTTGATGCATTTCTATCCTCACGGGGCATTATTCACTCATGCACTACTCCTTACACTCCT
Organism: Dipteris shenzhenensis; assembly: GCF_047967505.1. Lineage (NCBI taxonomy): Eukaryota > Viridiplantae > Streptophyta > Polypodiopsida > Gleicheniales > Dipteridaceae > Dipteris > Dipteris shenzhenensis. The sequence continues at coordinate 7,444,653 of NC_141604.1, forward strand.
CAGCAGAATCCTGTTTCTAAAAGGAAAAACAGGTCCACAATGGAGATGGCCAGATGCATGCTTAAGGCCAAGTCTTTGCCCAATAAATTTTGGCTTGATGCAATAATGTGTGCCAACTATGTGCTGAATAGATCACCTACACGGGCATTGAAGACTATTACACCTTATGAAGCATGGAAAGGCAGGAAGCCTTCACTTTCACACATGAAAGTTTTTGGGTCTCTTGCATATGTTCATGTACCATCTCAGCTGAGACATAAGCTTGATGACAAGGCAATCAAATGCATATTCATTGGTTACAGCCAGGAGAGCAGAGGGTATAGGTTATATCAACCAAATACTGGAAAGATTATTGTCAGTAGAGATGTGATCTTTGCTGAACATTCAGCTTCTCCTCTTGTGGACTGCTTCTCCTCTTGTGGACTGCAAGGCAAAGCCAGATGTTGACATGTTTGATGCCTTTGAATCCTGGTTACCTCTGCCATCATCACAAGAGGATTTTGACCAGCAACATGAGCCTCCTGCAAGCCCTCCACTAAGCAATAATCTGCCACAACCTCATGCTGATTTGCAGGTTTCTCTTCCGGCACAAAATGATCCCACTACTCATGATGCAGTCATTGAAGAAAGAGCTGTCAATAGACAGCAAAGGCAAGTTCCCAGATGGCTTCTTGATACATGGAGGGACAGCAAACAAGATCAGCCTTTTGCTGCCTGGACAAGATCAGGGAATAGACAACATGGTCACTTTCTTGAGTTTGCACTCCTTGCTACAGCTTGCAATGAAGAGCCTCTGTGCCATAAAGATGCTTTTGACAGCAAAGAGTGGATGGATGCAATGAAAGCTGAGTTACAATCTATTGCCAAAAATGACACATGGGAATTAGTAGATCTCCCTCCCGGCAAGCATGCCATTGGAACGCGGTGGGTCTACAAATTAAAAAGGAAATCTAATGGCAGCATAGATCGATACAAAGCCCGTCTTGTTGCAAAAGGGTATGCCCAACAACAAGGCATTGACTTTGAGGAGACATTTGCTCCCACATCCAGGATTACTACCATTAGATGTGTCATTGCCATTGCAGCCCATCATCATTGGCAAGTGCACCAACTTGACATCAAGACCGCTTTTCTTCATGGGGATCTGCAGGAAGAAATCTATGTCACACAACCTCCTGCTTTGAGGTTGTCAATTCTGAAAATAAAGTATGCCGGCTTAGAAAAGCCCTTTATGGTTTGAAGCAGGCACCCAGGGCATGGTATGCCAAAATTCATGCACACTTACTATCCCTTGATTTTCAGAATAGTCCCACAGAACCCACTCTTTATGTCCGTGGGAGTGGATCTGATTTTTTAGTGCTGATGATATGCTTATCACGAGCCCAGATACTCAGCAAATTGCAGCTTTCAAGGCTGATTTGCAGCAGATTTTTGACATGTCAGACATGGGACGGCTCCATTATTATTTGGGCATTCAGTTTGCTCATGTTGAGGGGGGTATCATGATGTCTCGGTCCAAGTATATTGGACAGCTCCTTGATCGTTTTCAGTTTGAGGATTGCAAGCCAATCTCTACTCCAGTGGACCCTGGCTTCAAATTCTCAGCTCACGATGGGAGCCCACCATGTGATATCACTCTTTATCAGCAGGCTGTTGGATGCCTTATTTATTTATGTCACACCAGACCTGACTTGCATTATGTAGTATCTCAGCTCAGCAGACTCATGCACGTGCCCAGTTCACAGCATTGGCAGGCAATGAAGAGAGTCTTCCGATATCTCAAGGGCACTCAGGATTTAGCCCTCTTCTGTAGAGAAGGGGGAAGGGGCAGATTTGGAGATGGGGAGAGAATAGCAAAAGGAAGGGAGGAGAAGAGAGGAGAAGGGGAAGGAGAAAGGAAGAGAGAGAAGGCTGAGGGAATAGAGAGAGGGAGAGAAAGAGAGTGTGAGCGTAGGCAGCAGGTAGCAGGAGGGAGAGTAGATAGGATTAGATGTCACATCAAAAAGTCCCTTACAATCCTTTTGGGTTGACTTATATAGTCCCCCACAGTTCCCACATTTCCCCTACTATTCTCCCATCTATTTCCCCCTTAAAATCCTTCTTTTTCCCACCTTCATTACAGCCATCCCTTCCCAAAGAATTTTGCCCTCAAAATTTCCAAGAGGTTGCCCTGGATGAGAAGGATACAACAGAAACTGATCAGCTCTGTAGGAGATAGGGGTAGTCCTGCACAATGCTCTCAGGTTGCCAAGAATTCTCATCTTCCGTTAAACCTTTCCATTTGATGAGGTATTCTGTGTAGGCTTTGTTCCTGAGTACATGATCTCTGAAGCCCTTGATTTGCTCCGGCACATAGATTATGTGGCCCTCTTCATCTATAGGAGGCAGCTCAGGAAGAACCTGGACATGCTGTCCAACATGTGGTTTCAGCAAGGATACATGGAAAACATTATGGATCTTGGAGGTACTGGGTAGTTCCAACTGATATGCTACCTGCCCAACTTTGCGGATGATTTTGTAGGGGCCATAATACCTGTGGGCAAGCTTTGTGTTGGTATTACCTTTCAGCGAGGAATATCAATTCTTATGGAGACGTAAATGCACATAATCCCCTTCTTCAAAAGATAAGTACCTCCTTTGTTCATCCGCATACTTCTTCTGCTTGGCTTGGGCATCCTGCATATTCCTCTTAGCCAACTGCAGAAGGGCATTCATACTCTCCAAATCATTCCTTGCTTGCTGATTTTTCACAGCCAAGTCTGCAACCCTGGAAGGCATTCCCACTTTGCATCCATACATAGCCTCGAATGGACTCATGCCAATAGAGAGGTGTTTGGTGCTGTTGTAGCAAAATTCAGCCAATGCTAACCATTTGTCCCAAGACTTCTGCGTGTCATGACAGTAATGCCTTAGATACTCCTCCGACCACTTGTTCAACCTCTCTGATTGTCCATCCATCTGTGGATGATAAGCAGTACTAGGCGCAAGGGAAGTACCAACTGCAGTGAATAACTCCTACCAAAAGTGACCCATAAATTTAGCATCCCTGTCACTGACAATCTCCTGAGGAAAACCATGGTGCTTGAACACATACTCAATGAATTGCCAGGCAACCTGTGAAGCGGAGTACCGAGTCCTAGTCGGTGTGAAATGGGCCTGCTTAGTCATCCTGTCAACCACCACAAATATGCTAACCCAACCCTTATCTGTAGAAGGCAAGCCTGTAATGAAGTCCATGGCAATGTGAGTCCATTTGCCTTCAGGAATGGGTAGCGTTTGCAGAAGGCCTGCGGGTAACCGGCTGTCCACTTTATTTTGTTGGCAGGGCAAACATTCACTGACAAACTTAACCACATCTTGCCACAAACCATCCCAAATAAAGCTCTCCTTGACTTTTTCATATGTTTTTGTGATACCCGTATGCCCTGACATAGGGGATGAGTGCATTTCCTGTAATACCATCAACACCCAGTCTATCATGCTAGGACAAAGCACATTGAGGTGCATTATCACTATGTGCGGGAGAAGGTTTTACCAGGTCTTATTGATCTAGTTTATGTCAGCACAGAGGATCAGGTCGCTGACATATTCACGAAGGCATTAAACGCAGAGAAGCTGCGCAAGTTCAGAGACCTGCTAAGTGTGCAAGAATTGGAATTGAGCTCGAGGGGGAGTGTTGAGATATCGAGCTCCACTCGTGATATGCCAAGGTGACCGTTGTGTATTTATGTCACCGACTTGTTAGCTGCAGATGCGGTTGGTACACCGCCCACGAATAATAGCTGGATGACAGCTATCCTTCTCTACTCTAGTTCGTGGCTCAGTTAGTATGCCACCTTAGTTAGTTGAGTTTGGTTTGAGACCCACATATAGTGTTCTTCTACTTTCTTTGTACTAGAGTTCTTTTTGCTTTCACAACTAAGAAGAAAAAAACTGTTTTCAGTCTCCACCTGTGTGTGTATTCCCCCATTGTGTATGTGAGAAAGCCGCAAGTGAGACTCCTTCCCTCTCTCCCACTATCTTCATAAGAAGACATATCTGATTTTGGTGAGTTCTCCTTATGGAGCACCTGTCTTATTAGTCAGAGAGAAAAATCGAACCTATCGAATGTGCATAGACTGTCGTGCACTAAACAAAATCACAATGAAGAACAAATATCGAATCCCTAGGATTGATGATCTTGTGGACAAGTTGAAAGGAGCCAAGGTCTTCAGTAAGATAGATCTCAAATCCGGCTATCATCAAGTTCGTATGGTAGAAGAGGATATATACAACACTGCCTTTAGAACTCAAACGGGACATTATGAGTTCCTAGTTATGCCCTTTCGGCTAACTAATGCTCCCGCCACTTTTAGTAGAATGATGCACCAAATCTTTCTTAAAACACCAAGATTGTGTGGTAGTATTTTTCGATGATATTATGGTGTTTAGCAAAGACGTTGAGGAGCATAAGGAACATCTGAAGCTAGTCTTTTCACTCTTGAAAGAAAATCAATTGTACATAAATCCTAAAAAGAGTAGTTTCTTTCAAGATTAGATAGACTATTTGGGTCACATTGTATCCACCCATGGGATTCGAGTAGATCCAAAGAAAATTGAATGCATAGTCACATGGCCTAAACCCCGAGATATACATGAATTAAGATCATTCTTGGGATTGTGTAGCTTTTACAAAAAGCTTGTCAAGAATTTCGCATATATTGCACATCCATTGACAGGCCTTCTTAGAAAAGCTAAGCATTTCTTATGGACCGAGCGCCAAGACAAATCTTTTACATCTTTGAAAGAAGCTCTCACACAAGCTCCTGTGTTGCAACTACCCGATTTCTCTAGACCATTCTTTGTAGTTGTAACCAATGCTAGTGGATATGGAATCGGAGCCATACTTATGCAAGATGGACATCCAATAGCATATGAGAGCCGAAAATTAAAACCAGTGGAATGCAATTATAGTACATATGATATTAACTGCTATTGTGCATGCCTTACGAATGTGAAAACATTCTTTGATGGGAGCTGAGTTTCCTATAAAAATCGATTACCAAAGTATCAAGCATTTGTTGACCCAACCACTAATATCCGATAGGCATATCAAATGGGCATCATTTATATAGAGTTTTCAGCCCATGATTCAGTATCAACCTAGAAAAGAAAATGTAGTTGCTGATGCTCTTAGCAGAAAGCCAAGTATTAATCACATCACTGCTGTAGAGACCCAGCCTTTCAAAGGTATGAAACATTCTTATTAAGGGGATCCAGACTTTTCCAATATATGGAATAAATTAGAGAATAATAATTAGAATCCTATGTTGGACTATTCATGCAATGATGGATACCTCTTTTATCAAAAGAAATTATGCATCACTCGACCCTTTAGACAAATTCTAATGGAGAAAATGCACCAACCACCATATATGGGACATAGGGGAGTGACTGCCACTTTACAAGTGATAGCGAGGGAATTTCATTGGCCTACTATAAGAAAAGATGTGGCTAAGTTTGTAGCCAAATGCATCACTTGCCAGAAGATCAAGAGTTACAAAGGAAAGATGCCAAGATTGCTAATGCCTTTGTCTATTCCTACGCAACCTTGGGAACAAATATCTATGGATTTCATTACAGGTTTTCCTACTACAACGAATCAAAATGATATGATTTAGACGATAGTAGATCGCTTTAGTAAGCAAGCTTATTTCATCCCATGCAAGAAGACTTTAACAGCTCAGCAAGCTGCACATTTATTCATCAAGCATATCTTTGTTCATCATGGCTTGCCAAAGATTATAGTGTCTAATCGAGGAAGTTGTGCAGTAATTTTTAGATTGCATTATTTCATAATCTAGGCACTAAGTTGGATTTCTCATCAGCTTTTCATCCAGAATCGAATGGACAAACTAAAGTTACAAACAGTACTATTTTGGATATGATAAGAGCTTATGTGGGAAGTCAACCAAAGACTTGGGACAAATACATTCATCTCTTACAGTTTGCTTATAATAATACTTCTCATTTTGCAACTGGAAGAGCGCCCTTTGAGATTATCTATGGGAAGGATTTACCTATTCCTATCACACGATTGCCCCATAGAGTAGAGGCAGCAGATGCATTTACCCATGACTATCAAAATATTCTCAAAAAGGTTCGAGAAGCCATTGCAATCACTCAAGAGAAGTACATAAAACAAGCTAATAAGAAACGAAAACACATGCTTTTTAAAGAAGGTGATTATGTACTTCTTCGGATTGAGAAAAGAAGATTGAAGAGTGTTAAGAAATGGCCAGTAATCAAGATGTCCCCATATTTTTATGGACCACTCAAGGTGATTCATAAAATCAATGATCTAGCTTATAGGCTTGAATTACCTGATAATTGAAAAATACATAATGCTTTCCATATCAGCCTCTTAAAGCCCTTCAAAGGACCTTTACCTATTCATCATATCTATGAAAAGGCTCCATTGATTGTTGATGAAGAAGAAATTCGAATGCATTATTGATCATCAACAGACCTCGACCCGAAAAGAAAATATCTATATTAAATACTTGCTCAAATTTAAGAATCATCCAAGAGATGATGCTCAATGGATGCCTGAGCAGTTCTTTCGAACTTTTCCTGACCTCCTTAGTTTCTATAATCAAACACGCAACTGAGGTCAGTTGCAATCCAAGTAAGAGGGATGTTCCGAAAATTATATTTCTGATATATCTTGCTTTGAACATTATTATTTTAGTCAAGTGTGACTATGGCAAAGTATTCCATTGGAGCGCACCAAACGCGGCGGGGATCCTAGTGAATACTTTGTATGGTTAGTTGGGGACGCCTGATTAGCCTGTGTTTTGCCATGCTAGATGGTCGGTATTGTGGGTGATTCCATGTTAATACTGATGTCGCTAGTGTTATTGGTGTTGTGCTTAATTATTGTGCTTTGAGTGCGGTTATGTTGGGATCGGTTGATTCGGTGATTCGTTCAATCGATTGTTAATAACTAATGTAATTGGCGGCTTGAGTACAGGTGATGAAACTCATAACGAGGATTGGAGTTAGTATGAGGGTACCGACCGAGGTGTCGCACAACGCAATATATATGGCCATGGGCCAATTTTGTATTTGCTTTATTATTGCAAGTTTAAGCAATATATTTTGTAGTGGACATAATTCATTTTTGGGCCCTAAGATGGCTATGTAAAGCAAATCCCTCATTTTGGGAGGGAGGGATAATTTTGGCTCCTTGGTGCTTTTTATGAAAGATCATAAATAGTCTAGATGAGGAAGCGTGAGCCACTCGTCTAGGGAGGGGAGATTGTATCAAGTCTGCTGTCGCTTTCGTGGTGCGTTTGTGTTCTTCTTCTCCAATTGACTGAGTGGTGAATTTGTGTGTAAAAGAAATACCTTTTGGTTTCATTAGCAATCTAGGTACATAACATACTGCACATCTTGAAGTATTTACTAGTGTAAATGGAAGGGGAAAAGATCAACTAAACTCTGACCTATAGATTGAGCAATCAAACCCTTTCATGACTGACAGCTCTCAATCTAAGCAAGGTTACCATTTTCTTTAAGCCATACCCTCAAAAAAATATGGCAACTTACCATCACATTTAGTATCACATAGGCAACTAGATCCGGGCAAGCAGTTGTATTAAGAAAGAAGCTCGCATTATGTTCCTGTGGTAGTAGGATTTCTCTAATTGTTCTATTCAACATATAGCACTTTGAGAAATTGAGCTTGAGATTGATTATGAAAATCAGAGTAGATGTTGTGTTAGATGATTGAAAGCATTTTACACTCCTCACATAGCACTTGTGTTTTAGCACAAGTGCAACATACCACACGCATAAGTCCCATTCCTACTAAGCCTGACCATGCCACTAACTAGCTGTCCACAATTGCTTCACATAGAAATGTAGCATTCAACCAAAGCATACACACCCATCCTCAGCCCAAAACCAAGCTGATCGTTCAAAATCATATGTTCCTACACCTAGCTCAGCGACTCGACGTCTCTCTTCGGGGCAGATTTACATAGAATCCAACATGCTCACGAGTGCTCACGCCAGAAAAATTCCAGCAGTGAACGATGATCTCTTTACCCTGATTTTGATTAAAGCCACACAATCCAAACATGGAATAAATTATCCAGCACAATTGTGCAACGCATACCTGGACATCATCATCCCCACATACCTTGTGTGAAGTTCATCCCTGTTACGGCTACTCTGATACCAATGTTAGAACCCCGCAAGATCAAACCCTAAACATAGGCAATCAAAATAGAAATGGAATTGGGCGCAAACAATCTCGATCCACGCGACCACCGCCGAGTATGTGTTACATCCTATTGGGACTAACCAAGGCTTAACCTTCATTTAACGTAAGATCTGGATAGGATAGGAATCTAAGAGTAGGCTAGGGTTGGGAACAACCAAGGTTAAGCCTTGGCCCGCCCAATATCCATAGGATGCAATCTAACCAAGGGTTTGGAATTGCCTAAGGTTGGGACTTGAGGCATGAATGCAGTTCGATAGAGCTATTTCAACAAAGGCAGGTCTGTTTCAACAAAAAAAAAGATTTCATGGAACTTCGAAAAGAAAAGTCACTCGGGCAAAGAATAACACAGATCTGAAAGAGAACTCAGACGTACAGCCAAACCAGAACATATATAATGGTGGATACAACCTTCAGTCCCCTCTATAGGCTTCAGTAGCTGCTCGGAGGTAGAGCACTCCTACAAAGTTCTGCTCCTCCTCCTGTGCACCACCGACTGTACCATCTTGATGTAAATCTGCCCGAGTATGCACTTTGAAGGCTGTTCTGATCACTAGGGCTCCCTCTGCTCTTCGCACTCAGAGATGGTCCGCAGGCTGAGCACAATTAGATCTGCCTTTGCTCTTCACCCTAGATGGTGATATGCAGACTGAATCCTTGGATTCTGGAACCCCCCAAAGTGGTGCTCATTATATAGATAAATCCCCGCAACTGACTGGCCTGTTCCGTAAACCAGGCAGCCTGATCAGGGCCGACCGGCCATCTAACAGCCAATTCAGTCTGGCCCACTGCCGACAGGCCAACAGGGTTGTGGCCTGTCTGATCCTGCTGCCTGTCTTGGAACTGTTGCAGACCAATTTGTACCTTCAGCCCTCCATTGGCTGACCCGAACAGGCCAACCAGGCTACCCTTTGAGGCCTGTCAATTGTCCTTCGGCTGGCGTCTTTCCTGCCCATACCAAGGCGTGCACTAGCCGCCATACATGCCCTTATTCAGCGCCTCTGCCAGCCATTGCTGCTGGCCTGAGCATACAACCAGCCATTGTTGCTAGCAAGTGAGGCCCATGAGACCGCAGTACATCTAATCTAACAAGGATGTCTATGTTCTGCCCAAGTAAACTACCATAAGCCAACACCCTCAGAGCCGGAAGAGTAGCCCCGGGATCACAAGACACTTAAGAAGACACAACTCAATTCCGTGTGCTTACTGACCAGTAATCTGTAAACTAGGCAGCCTGATCAGGGCAAACTGGCATACAATGCCAACTCAGTCTGGCCAAGTGCTGACCTGCCATGTGGCAATCCAACAGGCTTGAGGCCTGTTACCTGCCCTGACCTGCTGTTGCTGTCTGAGGACTGTTGCAGGCCCGAAAGATATCTGCAACCCTCCTATGACGTTCTGCCTATGCCACAGCCAATCTGCTACCCATATGACTGCCCTATACAAAAACCCTTTCTCCTATCCTATATGTATGGCATCCTCCTCCACGTCGTCCTCATATCGGGGCTGAAGTGGGGAGGGGTGCTGCACATATCACTCAGCTTCACCTCAAGCATGTAGTCAGATTGTATGGCCTTCAAAAAGAATTGTTTGCGTCAAAGAAGCTAAAATTGCCTCACTTTGGAGAGAGATGATGTACAAGTTGGAAGCCCAAGAGGTCTAGACCAGCAGACTTAAGAGGATTGATCAGCGAATGAAGCGTTATCTTATGCATTACGCTTCAGATCAGCAGTCCCAAGTGGGAAGAATACCTTTACCTTTAAGAATGGATGTCTCCCATTTTATGAAGATGAACACCCTCAGCCAATGAATTTGAATAACGGACGTGAAAGTACTAGCAGGGTTGAGGTGGCACTTTCAGCCTCAGCCTTACAGGGTTGAGACTCTTATAGGGTTGAGGTGGCACTTTCAGCCTCAGCCTTGGTTGTTTTCCACCTCATTTTGAGGGGGTTTATTTATCCTCATGGTAACATGATGTATTCCGCTTTGAGCTTGCTCTCGTGGGTTTTTTCTCTTACTTAATAGAAGTCTCTTTCTTGAAAAAAAAAAAAACTAGCAGGCCAAAGATGAAACATAATGCTGATCTAAAGTGGAACCCTAGAAGCACTTAAGGTTGCAGCATTTCAAAACGTTCTCTCTCAACCCATCTAGGGTAGAAACTTGCACCCAGATGTTATGGGCCATTCAAGCTCATCTACAAAAAGGGACAGTTGGCTTGTGAGCTTGATACCCCTTGACTGTAGGGTGCACATGGTGTGCAACTTATGCAATTCTATGGTATAGAATCAGACATGTCAGTGACTGAGTATTTGGGAAGATGTAATAGGGTACCCACTTGTGATAACGAATGGGTCCCTGAGACAATGGTCTAATATATTACCTTGATTATCATTGCCTTTTTAGTGTTATCAATTTCTAGTCGCAATGACGACTCACGAGGTAGAGCATCTCTTAGCAGCATCTAGGCCAAGTTGTTTTCATGATCATGCAAGCAATTGGAACGTTGAGGACTTCCAAGGAAGCACGCAGATGAAGAAGGAGAATTATAAGTGATGACTTGCTGGAACATGATATAAGTGTGCGTATGACTAAGGTCAATTGGGTGAATTTGGGGAGCCTCTGGTTGTGACTTGTCCTCAATTCTGTAAGCGGGCCCCTAGGCCTCATTCGCTCAGGTCTGGAATCTCATTTTCATGATAAAGATTAACCTGAGGCCCTTGATCCATGTTTCTTTGCCAACATAAGAGTATGCTGTCTACTCTAAATTCAGGACAGCCAGCTTGATGCAGTCATTTGATTGGCGAAGCCTTTTTTGCCTCTTCGTTGGAAGATTATTGTTCATACTTGTATCTCAGGTGATTATACCCTTTTCAGTCACACCCTTATACTGTTTTGGCGATGCAATTATCTGTTTCCTTTCACAAGCTATCCAAGTCTTTCGATCATAATAAAAAACTTACATGAAATCTGACACATTGGTGCCGCGAATTGATTTGGAATGAAAAAGCAATCAGAACTGCAACAAACCACATCCATGTTTGAAATGACAAGATTTAAGAGGATTCTCACTAAACCGTGTTTACTTTTCTTATTACCTTCATGTTACAATCCTTGGTTTTGCCAGGTTACCTCCGCCTAGACACAAAATTAGTAAAATTGCTTTCCAACACGAAACAGACCGAGGGTACCTAGAACCTGCTCCACCCCTTCGGTGGCCATATCTGCGTTGATACAGCACATAAGAAGAAATAAATTAGTTAACTGAAGTGAAAAATGGTTTCTCGTCTTGTTCTTTAAATTATGGGCATCACAACATTGCAAATGAGGACGGTAAGGTTCTTGATCTTTTCTGGTTTACTATTGGATAAGGAAGATGCAACGACTCCTGCTGCGTGCGTCCTAATCCCTAGATACAACACGATACGTTTTTAGAGAAAGAAAGACCACATTTGTCGTCCTAACTTTGTCCATCTCTTATGCGTTCCTGATTTACCTACTCATAACTTTATTCGTCCGTGCATTCGCATCTCAACAAGACATGAAACAACGCATAAACTAGATAAAACGCCTCACCCTGAAGCAAACCTTGCCCTGCAGTAAAGCGTATGGAACGGGTCCATAATGTCTTGAATCTGTAGAATTGGACTCGTTATCACCTTGTAGCCACACGTGTCCTTTGGGAACCTGCGGCATAGCCGACTGAAACGTTTAAAAAAATCAGCAAGTGTCTTTAAAGCAGACGAAACAAAGCTTGAAACAGCATTCGACATACTACGACGTGCTGAACGAGCCCTCTAGTATTGGGCGGCAAAACAGCAACCCGATCTCCTTCGAGGCCCAATACTCGCTTGCACACAATCAATCTGGGGTTCTCGGGCGAAAGAGCCATCACTACGTCCCCGTTTTTTATCATCTGGAATCTTGCTGACACGCGTTCAACAAGAAGAACGTCTCCAGTAGTGCTCAGCGTCGGAAGCATGCTAGGTCCCATAACCTGCCGATCGATTCATGCTTTGTCAAAATTGAGAGGCTCTTTTTGTCAAATTCAAAGATGATGTGCGGCAAACGATGCTTACTTGATGGATCTGGGCAACGTGATTGGTGAAGACATGAATGCAGCAGAAGAATTGAGCGAAGTTGACAGATCGTTCCCAGAATTCTGTGGCGAAGGGCCTCCAATCTCGGAGAGAAGCTCGCCAAAACGACATTTGGAAACCCTAAGTGCTTTGTGCTGTGTCACATGCTTTCACAAGACAAGACCTCTTGAGGTGGTTTAGGGCAACAGTCATGGCGGTCATGAGCTAGAAAACATTTTTCCTCGTGAGCTAGTGCGTTCAACAAATCCGGTTTCAAATTTTTAAGTTTTTTCTTGAGAATTACGTGGAGGGGAAAAAGGGGGGAAATAATGATGGCTATTTTGGATGCTTTTCCCTTGGAAGAGCCTAATTCTTATGTTTTTCCTATGATGCATGGCATAATGATTCAAAGGAAAATGAGAATGCTGTAAAGGAAATGTCACATGAATGGTTCTCTACGTCGACCTCTTCCATCAATGAAGGTTTGGATCTACCTAGGACCTGCTTGTATTGCAAGTAATGAGGTTATTCCACCTCATCTCATTGTAAGCTTACAAGTTTTTGTTTTGTGCAACTATCCTTTGTTCGTGAAAGGAAAAATATGCTAGCCAAACTAGTATAGTAATACATCAATGATGGCATCATAATATGCATCTTGAAGAACGTGTCATTTATGTGTGCAAAAAACACACATAGTGTTTTTATTTCACTATGTTGAGTGATGTTCCATAAGGAAGCAATCATGAGAACCTAAAGAGTGTGTTCATATGCCCAGTATATGAGATCAAAAGTGGGCAAAAGTTACGACTATTGTGCTGCAGAGTGTTGGCATTTTTTAAACTATTCTATTGGCATCTAATAGCTACAATATACCTCAACATATCTCCTACCAAGAAGTGGCACGATGGGAGCTAGCAAATAAGGATAGACATTTTGCCATGTCCATAGAAATCCTCTTCTTCAACACAATGGAAATCTTGGTTTGTTTGTTAAGTCTATCCTCCACCTCAGTGTGAGTATGCGAAAGGGCCAAATGAGAGACAAAGCCCTCCAAGACAAAGATGCACTGCTTGACACAAATATTGAGAAAATACTGCAGTCAAAAATTGGGTACCAAGATTTCCACTACTTGCGCACTTCCATAAACGACTATCAAAGGCTAAAAAAGAACCTCTTTGCAATAGTTAGACAGGTAAGGGGCACCAACCTTCTTTGTGGCATTCTCTATAGCTAAAATTTATGGGAACCCATTGTTGGGACTGCTTACATGCATTGCATCCTGAAGGCACTATCCTTAAGTCAGGCAAGCCTTCTATAGACATTAACAACCTCATCCGTTCAAACCCAATCACCACTGTGCACACTATCACATATTATTGTACTTGCACACCAAGCATCGAGATACTTTTAAAGATATCCTCTCACACTCAGCCACCAACAGTCATACATTTGTATTTGGATGCTGAGAATACAAGGATTAAAGCCAAAAAATGGCTAATTACATTAAAGATTACAAATGATAATCTATCTTAACAACCCATGGGGTCGAGTCCTTCAAAGATGCCCTCTCTTGCACTTGAAATAACTAGTGACTTGTTTGTTGGTTAGTTGCATACAATCTATGAATAGAGGAGAGGAAAGGAGAAGAGAGGAGAACTAGAGAAGGAGAAGAGAGGAGAGGAAGGAGGAGAGTAGAGTATAGAGAAGGAGAAGAGAGGGCACACCCAGGAGCATACACACACATGACCAACAGCCTACCAAATTAGATTGAAAATAATGAATTTATACAATCTTTTCCATCTATGTGTTAGTGTACATTAATATACCACACATGATTTTCATATTGTTTGTCCACCCCTTCCCTCAAGATCAACATCATGATTAGGAAATGAGGTCTAGTACCTTTTTGCCACTCTATAGATGTTAGTTTATGTTAAGATATTGTACAACCATGATGTTAATCTTAACACTTTGCTCAAAATTAACATCATGATCATGAAATTAGGTCTATACATAAATCTCTCCCTAACTAAATAAGGTATAGTTTTCCTTTGACTCAATGATATATATATATATATATTTAAATCTCCTCTTAATTGAACTTTATGATAGGGAGGATCAACCTTCACCTTTGTGGCTAAACCATTGTCGATGTTGATGCTAAACCACTTTGCATGTGGTGTCTTAACCTAGTTGTTAAAACCCAACTATTAGCACATTGCAGTAGGTAATAGAATGCTCACCCTTGAGCCACCATTGGGTAGCACACCTAGAATTTATTGGCCCTTAACCATGGACTATGATGACCACAATGTTCTCATCATAAATGAGTGCCTTCGTCCTTCTAAAAGAAAAGTCAAGATTACTTGTACGGATGGTTGGTGCAGGGATGTGTAGCAAAACTACTATTAGCTGCCTCATTCCTAGAATCTGGTGACATAATTGATGACAAAAATCCAAAACCAAGGATAGGAGTTGTTCAACTATCATATGCATCAGGTATCCTTCAAATCTTCCCATAGTTCATATCTTGATCCGGAAGATGAACCACTCCTTGAGCTAGGGTGTTCCATCGATTCATTAGGATTTTCAAATTATGAGTCAAGAGTATAATTGCCACACTAGGCATCAGACTCATCATGTCTTTTGGCTTAAGGATACCCTTCATTAACCATTTGGATAAACCACTAGAGGCTATCTTTCTTATGCCCACTCCAAAACCTTGGTGCAAATGTTTGCTTGTTCCTACCAATTAGTGCATTTCTTCCCCTGATTGTTAAATTACTAATTGAGAAATGTGAGACTTGGTGGAATATTCATTGCCCTTGACGACCATCATCATGGTATCTTTGGGAGATTGTATTACGTGATCCTCTAGAGCATCGATGTGTGCACCATATTGATTCATCATCCTAGAAGTGTTGATGCCTCATTTGGAGCTTCATTTCTCTCTTTCTCAACTTGATACTTTTTCCATAACTCAAATTTAAATGTTTGATGGCCAAGAACATGGCAATAATAACAAATAATGTGCCCTCATGGGGCACTTGGCATGCAAGCAGGATGCTATTTAGTCTAGAATGTTGGGTGATCCTGATTGGATTGGGAGATTGGGTAGGGTGTAGGACTCCGAAGGAGCTATTGCCATGATGACAATTGTCATCCCAACAAGTTGTAGTGCATGCCTAGCACTAGATTGGCGAGCCTCTATCATGTGTGTAGATGTTTGGAAGATTGTACACCACAATATATTTGAGCCCACACTTTTCTACCACATGTCCATGGTTTTAGCATTCAATGCACTAGGCATTGGCTTAAACTCTGGAGATGTAGTGTGGCATCTGTACCTTCTTTGGAGATGCAACTATAGCAACGAACTCCTCTAGAGTCAACTTCTCAGATTTCATGCTTAACCTCCTGTGCTCATGGCATATCACATCTTTGTCTTTTGAATCACTACCATGCAAATCTTAAGAATTAGATTCATCATTGGATTCCATTGGCTTTGACTTTGACTTGTGCAAATGCTTCGCTTTATGCATCAGCACTTGTTTGTCTTGCCTTGTCAATTGAGCCAGCTACTATAAGGCTAGATGCACAATATTTGCACATGCAATGGAATATTTTAGATTATTGGATAATCCATGAATAAAATACAAATTTAGAACCTCAGGATCTAGTTGATTAGGTATTGGTAGCCATTCATAGGAGATGCTAAAACTTGTCCATGTATTTGTTGATCAATAGATCCTTCTAGCCCATTTGGCCTATTTTTTTCAGAATTGGATGGACATCATTTTTGTATCGATACTAATCCAAAAAGGCATCACACAAGCCATGATACATGTTGGAGTGCATGCTGTCGTATTACTACCCAAACTACTGCTATTGTTTTCTTGAAGTGTTCGAATAAACATTGCCCTTTTCAAGGCTTGGTCCCCCTCTACTATAACCAAAACATGAACTTGCCATGCATTTGTTGGTAAACTGAAAGCAAAGAGTAGAGTGGACACAAACTCAGAATACTTGCATTACTTGCTTGTAGAATGAAGAAGAGTGAGGTCCTTAAGTAGGCACCTCATACATGCTCACTGACATCACTGATGACTTCAAAGCTCCATAATCATCTCCTCAATCTACTCCTAGATTCTCTCAATCATCCTATGTTGCTCTTCCACCACCTAACTGTGCTTGTGGGCACCTAACTGTGCCTCTAGCACTCACACATAGAAACATAAGGTGTGCCTGAGGCATACACCTTGAGATATCCCATCAAACCCCCCCTCAAGGGAATGCCTCAGACTATGTCAAGGATACATCTAGTCTCATAGTTTCTCATGCCATCTCATGGTGGTCAAGGATAAATCTATGGCTAGGTTCTCATGCTAGCAAGGGTTCCCATGGGTGTAAGGTAAACAAAAGGGATACATAAGACCTTCCAATGGTTATCTCCCCTGCATGTACATGCACACAATGTCTGCAGGAGGTACCA
This sequence comes from Dipteris shenzhenensis, assembly GCF_047967505.1. Classification (NCBI taxonomy): domain Eukaryota; kingdom Viridiplantae; phylum Streptophyta; class Polypodiopsida; order Gleicheniales; family Dipteridaceae; genus Dipteris; species Dipteris shenzhenensis. Next base: position 7,461,487 of record NC_141604.1, read on the forward strand.
TGGAGCAAAACATACACATGGCCTACATCATAAGGTGACCAGAGGCGTTTACAAAACACATAAAAAACACAACAGTTTATTGCATTCATTTTGGAGGACTATCCAGGCTGAGTACCTTGACATAAAAAGAGAGATCTGGAGCATACATAGAGATGTTTTAAAATGCATAATCTTCATGGGATGCCTCATCTTGTGGAGGCAAAATATCCATGTCAAGGCAAGGTCTTACCACATGGGCAGTGTCTAGTGCCTTATAAGATATGGTACTATGATAGAACAAGTGGATCTGAAAATCATATCCTTCAAGAAAACAATTATCTTGTCATCTCCATAGTTGTGTAGAGAAGCATATCTTAGGTATCTGACCATCTTTTTCTTGTACTTGGAGTCAAATAAAAGTGCCATGAGAGGGTAGATCTCTGGCTTTGTAGTTGCTTCCTTTTTGGCAACCATTGTTTTGGCAATCTTCAACAAGGAAGTCAGGTTGACATTTTCATCCTTTGTAGCATAACAAGACATTGCTTTATGTTTTGGCTTTTCACATATTTTGCATCAGCAAGCCATGAGAGGGTCTAACCCAGGTATTGGGCAGTGTCTTCTCTCTTACAGGGCTTAGAATAACAATTGAAATGCTTCAAAATATAAGCATTTAATGTAGCAAAGTCTTGTGACCAAAATTCAATCAATGACGCTTCTTCTTACATGCTTCATAGAAGTGGCTAAAATGAATACTTTCCAATCAAAACCAGGTCTAGCAATTCAAAACAAAACTGAAGCCACACTTGTACTGAAGTTATTGAAAGTTTCAAAAAACCAGAAATGCTAGAGTAGCATTTTATGTAGCATCATCTTCAAAAACTTGTCCAAAACTGTCAAAACCAAAAGGCTGAACTTGGAGGGCTTGTAGCTCACTCTTCAAAGCAAGGAAAAGAGGGCTTTCTAAAGCAAAAGAAAGCTCATATACCAGAGAGGGTCCAGCACAGAGGTTGGACGAAATGGTGCGCACTTTTGCCCGGGAGAGTTGCTACAGGCTGAACCTGAGTTTTGACGATTTCTCCCTCGTTACTGAACCAAATGAGCTGAAAAATGGCTCAAAATCTTCGTCTTGAGGTCGCCCATCTACTCCTAAGAGGGCTTAGGCAATGGCAGAGCAGGTAGGGAGTATTGAGCAATAGAAGAAATGGCAAAAAATGCACTGTTTGGGGAATGGTAGCCACCACAGACGTTTTTTCTTCAATTGCTTGTAGGTGGAAGTTCATCCATACTAGAGGAGTTTCCAGCTCAGAGGGTTTGGGCAATGGTTGTTTGTAGGTGGAGAACCAAGCTCTCAAAGATTTTGGGAAGAAAGAGGAAAATGGAGAAGAAGAGGATGATGATGTGGCAGAAATGGGCTCAAGGGGGATCAAAGGGCTCTGATACCATGTTGGTAAACTGAAAGGAAAGAGTAGAGTGGACACAAACTCAGAATACTTGCATTACTTGCTTGTAGAATGAAGAAGAGTGAGGTCCTTAAGTAGGCACCTCATACATGCTCACTGACATCACTGATGACTTCAGAGCTCCACAATCATCTCCTCAATCTGCTCCTAGATTCTCTCAATCATCCTATGTGGCTCTTCCACCACCTAACTGTGCCTCTAGCACTCACACATAGAAACATAAGGTGTGCCTGAGGCATACACCTTGAGATATCCCATCAGCATTTTCAAACAAAATAATGTGGGCATTATCATTGCCGAATGACGACCTAGAAAATTGTACCATCATCGCTAGTTGTTGCAGCTATGCACATGGGCAATGATGTGGAACGTTGCAATAGAACTATACTGTGGACGGTATAGTGGAAAATTTGGGATTGCTATAGGTACAAGCATAAGATGAGTAAATGATGTAAGAGAATTGTTAGTGGAATTGTTTTGGAATGAAAATTTGTCGCTTGTTTCATTGCTCAATTGTAGTGTAGTGACACATTGCTTAACCCAACGCTTATAGTGCTAATCACTATGAACATCCATTCAAGTTCGTTTTTCTATCATGTGGTTGCCAAAGTGCTCATGGGGTTAGGGTTGCATTTTGGTTTAAATTCTTGAGCCATTCCACAAATAAAGTGGTACATTTAAAAAAAGTATTACATTAAAAAAAAAGGATAATGTCTTAGAAATTCATGGTTAAGACAAGCATAAAGAATAAACAATGAAAAACTCAATATGTACATGATAAAATTCCTATGATCATAATACTTTAGTTTCCAAATCCACTAAGACTTAATAGAATACTACTTATAATTTGATGCTAAAGACAATCAACTAAAGTAGTAGAAATATTGCTTTACACAACAAGGGTAGAGAACCCTTACAATTGAGGATCAAGATCCTTTTAAAGCTATTATCCCACACTCAGCCAATAGTTATCCATTTGAATTAGGATATTGGCCATACAAGGATTAAATCCAAAAATGGCTAATTACATGGAAGATTACAAATGATAATATATTACAAATGAGATGCCTTAAGAACCCATGGGGTCAAGTCCTTTGAAGATGCCCTTTCTTGCACTTGGAATAACTGGTGGTTTGTTCATACAATCTATCTTAATGAACCAAGGGGTCGAGTCCTTTGAAGATGCCCTTGCTTACACTTGAAATAACTGGTGGTTTGGTTGTTGATTAGCTATGTACAATCTATCTTAATGACCCAAGGGGTCAGCTACTTTGAAGATGCCTTTCTTACACTTGAAAATACTGGTGGTTTGTTAGTTTATTAGCTACATACAATCCATGCAATAGAGAAGAGGAAAGGACAAGAGAGAAGAAAATAGAGAAGGAGAAGAGAGGATAGGAGGGAGGAGAGTAGAGTAGAGTATAGAGAAGGAGAAGAGGGGTCACAACTAGGAGCATACATACACATGACTAGCTACATATGAGATTAGACGAAAAAGAATGAATATATACAATCTTTTCCATAACCATTTAGAGTTAGGGTATGGAAACCAATTACGTTATGAAAGCCCTATTTTCTTTTAACCACTTTGCATTGGATGCATAAAAGTGATAGAGCCTATCCTGCCTTATAGCCACTCTCATCCACTTTATATGCTACTGGAAAACAAAACACATAGCAAAATGACACTCATTCAAAGTCTTCATCTCTACGCACATCAACATCCAATATATCTTTAGGCCACCTGTCATCAGGAAGCTATACTTCAGGCTGCTCCTCATCACTCACATGCACTGCTAGAGTCCAATAATTTAGAGAAAAAAAAATCTCAACATGAACCCTCAAACACAAAGCCACATATTACTGGCCCAAGCTCAAGAGATATAATCATTATTCCCTTGGACTGCAACTATCGAAACATCTGAAGCTAGGATTCCAGTGGGATCGGCAAGGTGTGGGTAGCTCATATAAGATAGAGCATAAGCACCAGAGTCCACAACATGTGTCCACAACACAAGAACTCTGAACAACTTTCACAAACTGATAGAAAGAAGACACTAAAAAATACAAGAACCATGCCTCACAATGCACAACACAAAAACCATATAAATTTGCATGACTGCAATTGACTTCCCCATAAATCCCATGACAAGGTCAAACATGAGCAATGTAGAGATGATCGCACTAGGCTCCCACAGTAGAATTACCATGCCCTCAAAATGGATAGCCAACTACTATCTGCCTATTACTTGTGTGATAGTATGCACTATCTCCTTCTCTTCGCTTTACAACTTTCTCCTCTACTTAGAAAAAAATTGAGACGTGCCTTAAACAAATCCACCTCTCTGACACTACCATCATCTATATCACTATTGGTGAGCTATCTCGACAACCTTTTGCTAAGTCTGAGCACTCGTACCTTTGTTGCACTAAAGATTTCTTCCCCACACAGCTTGTTGCAAGCCAATCTTCCATATATACCCCTATATGCTCATGAATGTCACCCTCAAGCTCATGTTGATATCCTTGACATCTGAAGTGAGGCAAACTCCCATAACATAGCTCGTTATGACTAGAGCTCTTCACTGTTGAGGTCCCTATAGTTGCATGCATCTAGGCCAAAGCCTCTCCACCTTCGGCCAAGCTAATGTGTGCTTACACACTGACTAGCCAGCCCGTGCTCATTCTCTGCACCACCCCCGTTACCTTTCTTCTTCACGTGGTGATCCAAAGTACTCCACCCTCACAGTAGAGATGCCACCTCCATCTAGCACCTCCCAGTAAGAGCCATGCTCAACCTCCTCCAATCCAGTAGCTCCCAACATGGAACAAACGACCTCTTCCAGCTGACTCTATACTCACCACAATTGCCCTCTCATGTACTTTCCAACTTGCTTTCATTCTTTGCAACACTCTCATCACCCTTCTCTGTCATGTGATCAAAACTATGCCACAGAGCTCATCATCACGGAGCACCTGAAGCCCATCCACTCCAAGCCCTTGCAATTGAGATCCCACAGCCAAGTTTCGCAAGACTTTAATAAGAGCACCCGTAACCCGTCATGTGATCACAGTCAGCACCACGGCTTCTCTTGCTCACAGTGCACTTGGCTCTGGCAAGGCTCTCCCACTGCATAGTAGCCATGCCATAGCCCACCAAACCAAGAAGTTCCCCACCTCCGTGGAATAGACGACATCTTCTAGCCGAGATCCTTTAGCCTATCGCTTACAAGCTGACCCTCTCTATTGGCCACAAGCCCCAGCATTCCATAGCTCCCTCCAAAAGCCATAGCTTATGCCCATATGGGTGAATACGACCAGCTAGATGCTCACGATAGCCCATCATATGACCTCTATCCCCCCCTTGCAAGGTCCTCCTCCATTCCCAAAGTATTCCAGCCTACATCTAGAAGCTTTCAGCATCCATCCTCCTTCAAGTAGGATCCAGAGCCGCCCTTATTGTGCTGTCAACCCATGTACCTATCATCTTGTCATTCAGAAGTATCCTTTCCTCATCACATAGCTAGGTTTGCATGCATACTCGTCTTCTCCAAAAATCAGCCAAATCATTCTTGATTAGCCACCTCATGCTTGCATTTTTACCACTCTCAAAGTTTTCCCCCAAAATTTAGACCAAGGATTGAATGACCAAACCATAGACTTAGTGCACACAAATGCATGCCACCAACACTTAGTACCTAATTGCCCACAGACTATCCACATATAGACCCAATCTTGACACACGGTGGATTTACATGACACCCACACAAAGAATACTCATGCCATCATACACAAATGACTCAGGACAACTATGAAGAGCACATGTCATCACACAACTAAACATTATCACACTGGATACCATGCTTTGGAGTGTCTGGTGCTCCCACAATGCACATCATCATTTTCCACTAAAACCTTGCAAAAGAAACCGTTCATAAACTCAAAGAGTTTTTTACATAAGAGAAGATCCTTTTGATAGAAGGGTGCTCACAGAGCCCAAGATCAAAACTATTTGACTATGTGCAAGGCTAAGTGCCTATCCGCAAGCATGCAATAAGTGAAAAACCTATTTACACATTTATTCACACATCTCTAGCAACCCCTTTCTTTTGCTATGACATTCATGTCTAGCAGTGAGTGGAATAGAGATGAGATATCCAAATTCTCTTGTTCATCACTCTTCACCGGTTTTTGTCGCTTCTGCCACAACTCATCATCTTCACAATCTTCCTCTTCCAGTGCTATCATCAACAACCATGCAAAATACTTTTTCAAATGGATACCATTGACTCTCTTCTTATGTCTTTTGCCATATAAATCAATCATCATCATTGATAAGTGCCATTCTCAAATTACTTCTCCATTTTGTATTGGAAAGCAGTATGGAACGTGTTATCCAATTTGCTATTGTATCTGAGAACCAAATCTCCATCTTCAATTCCCTTTTCCTTAATTTTTGCATTCTCCAATTCTTGCCTTTGCATTTGCACTCTAGTATAATGCTCAAAAGCCAAATCCCTGTCTAACTGCATCACTTGTGGTGCCAATAATCTCTCTTTCTAATTGTCTATAGGCTCATATCCTTCCTCAACCAAAAAATTCAAGGCTGGTATTTCCACATCCAATGACAGTATTGCTTCTTTTCCATACACCAAATGAAATGGAGAAAATTGAGTGCTATGCTTCATTGCTACCCTGTATGTCCGTAAAACTCAATTCATCTCCAAATCCTAGTTTTTGGTGTGACTTCCCATCATCTTAGTCATCATCAATTTGAAATCTCCATTGAAATTCTCATTCAAGCCATTACACTGAGGGTAATATGGAGTTCTATACTTATGATTAATTTTCAGCTTACTGCACAAATGATATGTCACCTCTCCTCTGAATCCAGGACCATCATCTGATAGCAACTCTAGGGGAATTCCAAATCTATAGCATGTGTGCTCATATACAAAATCAACAACCCCTTTGTTATCCACACTCTTTAGTTGCTTCACCTCTGCCCATTTTGATAAGTGCTCCACTATAGTAAGCATGTAACACTTTCCTCTGGAAGTTCTAGGTAGAGGACCGACTGCATCTATACTCCATCTCTTGAAAATATCATAAACCAACATAATATTCCTTGGCTCCATCTTAAGAATTCTTCTTCCCATCCTCTGGCATTCATGGCATGATCTACACCAGTGCTGCACATCTTTTTGTATTGAAAGCCACACATAACCCTCTAGAAGTATCTTTTGTAGTGTAATATTAAATACATAATGTCCTCCACAAGCTCCTTCATGACTAGATGACAGTATGTAATATGTCTCTTTCCTCTAAGGCACTCTCCTTAGAATTTGATCACCCCTCTCATATAGAGCTCATCATCAATCATCATATACCGTCTGCATCTTCTTATGAAGTGATACTTCTGACTCTTCTTAAGCTCCTAAGGCAAATGACTAGTGAGTAAGAAATCTACTACCTTGGCCAGGTATTCTCTCCCTCTGTATACTGGATCTTTAAGCTTTGCTATCACTAGGTCTTGATCACTCATTTCCTGAGCCAACTCATGTGCCATTTGATTATCCTCCCTTCGCACATGCTGGATATTCCATGCTGTAAACTAATGCAATAGCCTTCTAACTTTGGCCAGATACCCTCTCAACTTTGGGTTTTTTGCTTGCCATCTCCTGAGAACTCGTTTCACCACTAGCAAAGAATCTCCTTTAATGAATAATTTTTGAATTCTCAGCCTTAGAGCAGCCTGCAACCCTTCACATAATGCTATGTACTCTGGCTCATTATTGCTTCCAACTTGTAGATGTACTCCCTCCTTCTGAATCAGCTTGCCCTTTGAATTAGTGATCACATAACCTCCTTTAGCCTAATGTAAACTCTTCTTGTGAGCCATCAAAATGTAATATAGATGCTGCTAGAATGACAACATGCTCCTCCTTATCTATTCTCTTCTCCACTTCTTTCACCAAAATTGGACCTTCTACGTATGTCAACAGATCTGCCAATGTGGTTCTGGGAGTATTCTCCACCAAAAATGAGAAATTATATTCTTGTAGCTCAACTAACCACTTCATCATACTATGAGAGAGTGTTGAATTATTGACCATATAAGGCAATAAAGTGTAGCAAGTCAAAACAACAAATGGTTTTGAAAACATATATGCCCTGAACTTTCTACAAGCACACACCAGACTTGATAGAATTAGCTCTGCCTCTGTATATTTCCTCTTCACTTCTATCTTAACCTTGCTGGCATAATACACAAGTTTTATAGATTAGGACTCCTCTCCTTTTTTAAATAAGATAGCTCCCATGGCATCCGGTCCAAAAGAAGGGTTTACATAAAAGGTCTAAGAGAAATCTGGAGCCTTCACACATGCAATCTCTCCTAACACTTCCTCCACCCTATTGAATACTTCTTCACAGTCCTCAATCCATTGTAGAGGATCTTCCTTCATAGCTTGTTGCAAAGGGTACAAACAAATTTGCTCATCTTTAAGTGCACCATCCCTATAAGACTTTGAGGGCCCGATGATGCAAATGCCATAGCTCGCAAAGCTGCCCTTTCATACTTTGTCCATAAAGTTTCATATCAAATTGCCAACCTAGAGACCATCTCACCCTCTCCTTGTTGATAGAATCGGTCTAGCTACAACATCAAAGCATTTGGCGACTCCACTGCCCCAAATCTCTGCTTCATTGTAGCCACCACTTGGTCCCAGTCCTCCTTGGTAGAGTCCGGCAAGGCCTCATGCCAACTCAAGGCTACACCTTCAAGAAAATCAAACAAAATCTCCGCCTGATACTTCATGGACCATCCAAAAAGCCGGCATTTTCGAACAAAATCCCAAAGATAAGACTCTGGGTCTTCCCCTTGGGTCCCTCGAACCACTGGAATCTTCACCATGATGAAACACAAAAAGGAAACACCAAGATTCAAATAATATCCCAAACAAGATCCAAACAAGACCCCACAGAGCCTTAGTATACACATACCAACTTATTATGCATAACCACTTGTTGAAAACCCTCCACAATGTGATCCTCGACAAAATCTTCAAAAATAAGTGACCAACCAGCACCATGAAAACATTGTGTATACATGCATTCAAGAATCACCCTTGTCACAGTTGGAAGTGCACATGATATTGTACTCTTCATCATTTGCATAGCAAAAGAAGTTGAAAGCATTGAGAATCACCACTCCATTGTTATAGTCAAAAACTACCCAAAGACTCAACTCTTCTTCACACCAAGCTGCGAGTGCATGAAACAATCCCCAATCTATCATTGTGCCTTATGACGATGTTGTTGATTCACCAACATATTCAAGAGTGCAAACATAAAGGATATGATCATGATGACCATGCAAATATCTTGAGCATCACCTTCACAATCTTCTAGTTCTCTTAAACGGGCTGCAATCTCTTCTAACGAAGTTCTTCTAGGCATGCCCTCTATCACCTCAAAAAACACATGCCCATACTAGGCACAACATGCAATCCATTACACCCGAGACCGTTTAGTAAGGTGGGATGAATCCAATACCAAACGTACTCGGCGTCTTCACCAAAAGATCTGGCATGAAGCTAGGGGTAATAAACTTCATGCACCTCTTCACTTCCTACTGCTTTCATACTGAGTGATAGAGATATTTATCACTAGGAAGGGGACATTAATTAGAAGCTTTTATACCAAGAGACCACACCATACTATCCTCCATTAGATGAGAATGAAGATGGTAACATCCCAAGTGATGTTGTACTCAAGCATAGGGAGAAGGAAAGGATCAGTGAAGGCCATAATCTCAGCAAGCCGATCTGCACCAAAGAGAAGAGCGATACATTATTGAAAGAAGATCTTATGGTTCAACATGACATGAACTGATATATATCGTGGAGTTTGAAGAAGCTAATTGGGTCAGATGGGTAGGTTCTAAGGAAACATTGCACCTCCTTCGTAGACACCTCTACACTTAGCTCAAAACACTCTCCAAACTATCATAAGACATAGAGACCCATAACCTTCAACAGAGACATGATATAAAATATTCAATTACATATTGACATGCGCTTTGAAATGGGCTTCGCTCTGATATAAGTTTCGTAAGAAACAGAGAAGCGGTCTGAAAGATATGGGCAGTTTGCTGGACAGGGGTAAAAACTGTCTGAAAAAGAAATAGTCACACACAGAGAGTCATAGATTTTTGGTTTGACATCTAATACAATAATTGAATACATAGGATGATGCTCTTTGAAGAGACCTTCGTGCTGATATAAGTTTCATCCACCACCAAGCGAAAAGTTATAAGCAAATACTGACAGGGGTTCAAAATGTCATGAAAAACACCTACTCCTTCTACTAGTGCCGACTTGGGAGAATACTACCTCCATGCTTAGACTTCATCAACGATCCAAGTCCCATAGAGGTTGCCTAGGAGGGAAGGAAGAGCTCCTTTTATGGCTTGGGGAATAGATAAACCATGTATGCGCAATGAGCGGCCAAATAGACAACACTTTTGAGCACTTTGGAAGAGAAAACAATGGAAAAAGGAAAGAGACACTCAAGAGAGAGAACCTGAAGTGACCTTCATTACCAACAGAGTGAGACTCCACTCCAATGCAACTCAAAATATTACAAACACAAGGGACAAGAAGAGGTTTCATACATACAAGAGGGAGCGGAATCTCCAAGACTACTCATAGAGAGAGAATGAACTAGAGAGAGATGGACTCAAGAGTCTACATAAGAGAATATCTACAAGAGGGAGAGAAGGCTCATGAAAGAGGCTTGAGGAGACTAGAGCTACAACAACATGAGGCCTAATGGTGGAAGAGATGATGAACAAGGGAGAGGAGGGCTCTTTTTATAGAGATTTCATCACCCTCCACCCATTTACAATTGCTACCTATAGATTCCTTTCCCTATCAATCACATAAGCCCGTATGTCACCATCCATGTCCTTTTTGGCTACTCTTGCCATGTGTCCCATCAAAAGATGCTCAAGACTCTTAAAATATTAAGAAAGTCAAGAGTCTCCCCACATGGAGCCCACAGGGACCCTCTCTTTTCCATATGTCCACATCCTCCTTATTCCACATAGGAATTCTAGAAGGATTCCTCTGGACTCCACACTTCCCCACATGCCTTCCACACACTTGGCATGTGGCCTCTCTTATATTATTGGAACACATGGACATGAGCCAACCTCTTTATATGAGTCACTCTTCTTATTTTCTAAAAACCCCATAATATCCCATACATAAATAACTCTCACCCCATACCAAGGTATTTATCATTCATAGACATGGTATTTACAATGATCCATTCTACTCATCCTCTCAATCCCATACAATATCTTAGAAAATAAAAATAAGTGAGAGCTGCTAGGCTATCACCTGATACTCAAACTCTTATCAAACATAGAGAAAAACAATACCAATGCCAAATAAGAAATATCAATTTTTGGCATCACACTACCTACAATAATCACAAAATATATGCTCAAAGTAAGCGAACTTGGGGGGAGAAATGATGGATAACTAACTTGTAAGGAGGGCAAGGCAACAAGAGTGAATGTGGTGTGTGGGGTTGGTAGTGCATTAGAGAAGAAGCCTTGTGGTTCAAATAGCTCAAATGGACTTGTTTTTTGAAAGCTGAGGCTTTTGGAGCAAAATTGAGGTCCGTTGGTGTATTCAATGCCAAAAATGGCTAGAAGGTTGCATAGTAGTTGTGGCTAGTTGTGGTCCCAAAACTAGTACAGGTGCAATGTGTTCCTCGACTTTTACTCCTCCACTCCCGTTAGCTCTCCATCCTCCTTCCCTCCTATCCTCTCCTCCTTCCCTCCTATCCTCTACCCTCCCACATCCTCCTACCCTCTTGCCCTCCTCTCCTCCTATCAAGTGGATCCAGTGCAAGTGCCCTTCTCTCTCTCTCTCTCTCTCTCTCTCTCTCTCTCTCTCTCTCTCTCTCTCTCTCTCTCTCTCCCCTCTCTTGCTCCCTCTCTCTCTCTCTCTCTCTCTCTCTCTCTCTCTCTCTCTCATTGAACTCTTGGCTCTCTCTTGTTGAAATTGTCATCCCTCTCTCTCATTGAAATCCTTGTCCCTCTCATGCAACCCTGTTTGGAGCAAGGCCCTAGCAAGCTATCGCATGGCAATAGCTTGGCAGGGGGTATTCCTTTTGCTTGTCTTTGGGGCTCCAATCGGGCAAGTTTATGGGTGAAGGTTCAAGACGTCGGTCCAGAAACTGCCACAACGAAGCTATGATTGGGCAATAGCTTATGGGTACTGCACCTGAGCCAATTGGCTTGCAAGAGTTTCATTCACGAAGCCATGGGGGAAGCTATCACCAGGATCCAGTGAGATGCTTGTCGTATAGGGATCTGGTGAGACACTTGTGTCGACCCCCTCTCGAGCACATGCCATGGTTATTTTGTGTGGCAAAAATCCAATGGAAAGGTTGGTTAGAGGAGATGCAAGCAGTGCATGGAGAAGACCATGGCGGGGAAGGCAATAGGAAATTCCTCCCATGTAGCTCCCTTGCATCTGCCGACTTTATAAAAAAGACCTCTTTCTCATTCACTATCATTGTGTGGAACCTATGGAGAACTCAAGGGTAGAAGTTTCATAAAAAATCACATGATTGAGTGCGCATTTTTGGGACAAAACTAGAATGGGGGACCTCTCGAAAGATTTCTTTTGACATAGTTTGGCATTTTTTAGCCTAATCTCAATTAAAAAAGGGGGGATGGGTGTTGTCCAAACCCCATCTTGGATCTTGTCATAGATATCAATTAAAAAAGGTGGGGATGAGTGTTGTCCAAGCCCCATCTAGGACCTTGTCATAGTTAAGTGGTGATTATTGGGATAAATTTGGGATGAGGACCTCCTGGGAGGTTTCCTTTTCACATAGTTTGGCATTTTTTAGCTTTAATCTTAAATTTTTCAGACCATGTGATAGGACTCCAAGTGGTGAGATAATTTGTTGAAATTCTATGTAAAGGCATGTTTTGTTACGTATCCAAATATCCAAGCACCAGTTAACATCAATTAGTCTTGGGATTATTAATTACTGCTATTGATCATTAGTGTTATTGTAATTAGTAATTGTTGGAAGGGGTTTCATTTTACCAATATGAATTTCATGTTTGATACTTGTGTGGTCTTGTAGGATTATTAGAGGTACAAATCATGCCGAGTTGTTACCCTACACGCTCTTCAACATGTTGCGTCGACACGCTGGGGACGTTGCCTCTTGTGGTTGCATGGCAACCACAGGTGTGACCAAACCACCGATGTCTCAAGTGTTTGAAGCTAATAAGGCAAAAGCAGTAGCTCATGATGTGGCACAACCATCTCAAGATGTGGATAGACCATCTCATCATGTCGCAGGACCATCTCATTATGCATCGATTGACTCTAGGGTCCCAGGATGCACTGTAGAGTTCAAGAGAGAAAGCTGCTAAACGGGTGGAGGTTGCAAAGTATGAAAAGGTGACTCAGGCAGATATCTTGCAAGAATCTATGTCATGGGTCTACATGAAGACATCCATAGCACCCCCTCTTATCCCTCTCTACAGGTTGGTGGCCAATGAGTTGATTCGAACTATAGCAAATAACGTGATGGACCTCTCTAAGAGCTTCCAACAACAGAGTTATTTAGTTGGGAGAGGGGATTTCCTTGTGTCCCTTAGTAGACCTGGAAAGTAGCCCTTGGAGCTCTCGGATGATGTGTAGTCATGGGATCCTGTATGGAGGCTGGTGAACAATGAATTTGAGGCTGATCTAGCTATAAACCCTCACTGGTAATTTTTAAATATTTAGAGATTCTCGTATGGGATGGGAATCATAGGCTAAAAGCATGGTCCAAACTTGTAAGGATAGGTAAGCCACTACAAGCATGCTTCTCCCGTCTCATTTAGTGAAATTGATTGGTTTGTATACTTAACCACACACCGGCTATTTTGCACTTTATCCAACCCATCCAAAGAGGCACGTTAGGGTGCAATGCACATTTCTTTCATTTGATCATGCCCAAGAAGTGGAGGTGTTGCTAGCATTGGTAGAGATGAATAGGTAAGGACTTAAATAAGGGGCAGTTGTGCTTCATGGGTGTTGTATGAATTGCTAACAGCTAATGCAATATTTTATGTCTAGGCTCACTCGTGTTCACATGCGGCACACCATTGCCCATGATGTCTTCCTCATGAACAGGTTTGGCCAGTCAAACGTGGACACATTGTTGAGGTACTTTGATGATGAGGATAAGCAGTGTATCCAAATGGCCATGGCAAGTGACAAGAAGGCTCCAATAAAGCCTTGGTATAATATGCCAATGTCGATCCTCTCCCAGTTTGCTTTCAAGGTCTATAAGAAACTTGTGCTAGTTTCACTTACCTTGCCAAGTTTAGAAACCTCTTTGCTAACTGTTTAGGACCCATTTTGCTGACTACAACATTCCTCTCTACGTATACACATGTTCTGTTGTAGGAGGATTCTAGAAAGAAGTATGAAGAAGAGATGGCAAGGGAGGATACCAGCCAACTGACCTTGGAGCAATGCAAGGCTGTGCATGAGGCCACTGTAAGAAAGGTAGAGGAGAAGGTGAAGGCCAAGGGCTACAAGATAGGCTAAATAGCTAATCCTACCAATGGGGCTAAGTTTTTCTAGAATAGGTATTTCTTTTGACACACATGTAATGGATTAAGGTTTTGAGGCTTGAACTCCCATCCTGATAACTTCTAGTCATGAATGATGGTCATGAATGTAGGTGTTATACTCAATCAACTTTGTGGTGAAGGGCAAGATCATTACTAAAGGCAAGTTGGGCATCCTCTGCACTATTTTTTGGTAGGTAAAGTTGTTTTGATTGATATCATATCCATTCGTGATCTGTATATCTATAATAATGTTTGCTATCTTTAATCTTCTCTAGGAAAAAAGTGGTCTTGTGAATCCTAGCAGGAATGAGAGGGTGCAAGTAGAGCTAGGCATGCCGAAAGACAACAAGGAGTGGAGAAGGGAGATAGCAAAGGAGACCTACTGGACACAATTGATGGCATGCATTTTGGACATAGCCAATGCCATGGATGTTGAGGTTGCAGAGGGTGTGGACATACATGTTGAGGGTGTGAAATACCTTCAAGCCTATCGCAATCTGCATTTTCAGTATGCCTTCATTTCCTTGCAACCAAACATGAAAAGTTCCCTCATTGAAGATAAACAGCCAGAACATGACAAATCAATGTGAGAAGGGTTGTCTACCGGTAAGAGAAGTTATCTTTGCAGTTTGTAATCCTTGTTATTTGGTAGACATTTGTAGTCCTTGTTTGAAGCTAACATGTTTTGTTGCAAAGGTTCTGTGTCCAAATGCTGAGGGAGAAGGAGGGGAGAAGAAGAAATTGGAAGGCCCAATGGAGATATATATTTGGCTTGAAGAGGATTGTCCTTCTTGCATATATCCAGAATGATGGTGCTTCTGTGGCATGACACAGTGGGAAAAGAAAGTTTGTCCATGGTGGCTAGACTACCCGGATGGTCGTATGCACAGTCAGAGGAAGCTTTGGTCAAGGGTGAGGTCCTTGTGTTTGTAGTATTTTGAGTTGCATTGGAGTGGAGTCTCATTCTATTGGTAAATAATGAAGGTCACTTCAGGTTCTCTCTCTTGAGTGTCTCTTTCCTTTTTCCATTGTTTTCTCTTCCAAAGTGCTTAAAAGTGTTGTCTATTCGGCTGCTCATTGCGCATACATGTTTATCTCTTTCCCAAGCCATAAAGGGAGCTCTTCCTTCCCTCATAGATGACCTCTATGGGACTTGGATCGTTGATGAACTCTAAGCATGGAGGTAGTATTCTCCCAAGTTGGCACCAGTAGAAGGAGTAGGTGTTTTTCATGACATTTTAACCCCCTATCAATATTTTGCTCATAACTTTTCACTCGGTTGTGGACGAAACTTATATCAGCATGAAGCTCTCTTCAAGGAGCATCATCCTATGTCTTCAGTTATTGTATTAGATGTCAAACCAAAAATCTATGACTCTCTGTGTGTGACTATTTCTTTTTCAAACAGTTTTTACCCCGGTCCAGTAAACTGCCCATATCTTTCAGACTGCTTCTCTATTTCTCACGAGACTTATATCAGAGTGAAGCCCATTTCAAGGTGTCTCAATATGTGATTGAATATTTTATATCATGTCTCTACTAAAAGTTATGGGTCTTTGTGTCTTATGATAGTTTGGAGAGTGTTTAGAGCTAAGTGTAGAGGTGTCTATGAAGGAGGTGCAATGTTTCCTCGGATAGGAACCTACCCGTCCGACCCAATCAACCCCTTCAAACTCCTCAATATATATCAGTTCATGTCATGTTGAGCTGCAAGATCTTCTTTCAACAACGTATCACTCTTCTCTTTGGCACAGACCTCCTTGCTGAGATTATGGCCTCTGCTGATCCTTTCCTTCTCCCTATGCTTGAGTACAACCTCACTTGGGATGTTACCATATTCATTCTCATCTAAGGGAGGATAGTATGGTGTGGTCTCTTGGTATAAAAGCTTCTTATTAATGTCCCCTTCCCAGTGATGAATATCTCTATCACTTAGTTCGAAAGCAAGAGGAAGTGAAGAGGTGCGTGAAGTTTATTACCCCCAACTTCATGTCACAATAGTGTGTCATGTGTGGTTTAATCAATATACAAGAGGATCCGGATTTTGTGCTGCTAGACTCGGGTAAATAATATAGCCAATTGTTTCCTGGTGGTGGGTGCTTCAACTTACCAAATCAACTCAATTTTTGTAGGGACCCATGGTGATGCCCTCTATGGAGACGATGTGGCCAAGTTCACATGGCAAAGCAAGACTGGGAAAAGAAAACCCCATCCAATGTCATGAAGTTTGGTTTAAAGAATGCTCCATTCGCATTCCAAAGGATGGTCCAAGAAATTTTCGAAGAGTACCTCACTTTGTCCATAAGAATTTTCCTAGATGATTTTAATGTATCCGAAGAACATGGGCCACATGTGAACCATCTCAATTATCACTTAACAAAGTGTTAAGAAGCTTGAATGTATCTCAATTAGGCCAAATGTGCCTTTGGACTAAGGAATCTATGAATGGTAATGGAAAATGATATGTTGCAATCACGACATTGATTTTGTGATAATCTATGCAAACTCGTGGCTTCTTATTCTTGCAAAAAATTATGAATCAAAGAGGTCCATGTTGCCCTATTGATTGGATAAATAAATTTGAATTTTACTAGTTTGATAATTTTCTCTCTGACCCTTAGCGCATAGTTTGGTTTCATTTGATACCACTATTGTCAAATTGGAGCCGAATCCTCCTTCATGTTGATTTGATGTTGGTAGAACTGGGGGTCAATCCCTTTCATGTCCCAGTATCTCTAAGCCACACATCAATAAAAGAAGCCAATAATTAGTGTAAATCTATTCGAAATGTCAGAGTTTACTTCAAACATACCCAAACAATTTGCAGATTTCTTCAAAGGCCAGGTTAAGTTTGGATAAGTTTTCCTCTTCGATCCATAAAAAATGTTGAATTCATTTTTCAAAAGCCTATTTGGTCTCTTGGACATCCGACTCTGTAGATTTTGGTGCCTTAATTTGGGCTCAACAAGAGCACCTTCTTGTGCTTGAGTTCCTTGTTGGGATAAGACATACTTGTCCATAATTTGAACTACATCCACCTCAAATAAAGTATTCGTACTCTTCATCTTCATCAAATCTATCAATCACATTGATGCCTTCCACTACCTATGGGTAAGGATGGTTTTTGATAGGCATTTATTGGCAACTAACATCCAAAATTTCTTCGTCCCTTTTTGGATGATTTGTTCAAAATGCCAATCTTTCTTTTCTCAAGCCATGGACAACTCACAACATCGGGTGTGCCCCTTTTATATCTTCATTCGCAACATGACTACTGCAATAACAAGTGTAAAATCCATAATGAAGAGTATCAACCTAGGGATAAGGCCAATAGGCTACACTCTCTTTTGATCCACCATTTGGACCACAAAAAGGGCTGGTTTCCAATGGCTAAAGCCCAATTTTTGGCACATTGCATCTAATAGAATGCTCACCCTTGAGCTGCCATTAAGCAACATGCCCATAATTGATTGGCCCTTAACAATGGTCATGATCAACACAATGTTCTCATCATAAATGGGTGCCTTTGTCTTGTTTAACGAAAAGATAGGATCACTTGTAGGGATGTGTAGCAAAACTATTGTTAGTTGCCTTGTACCTAGAATCTAGTGACATAGTTGGTGAAAAAAACTTGGAACCAAGGATAGGAACTATTCAACCATCCTATGCTCTTTTTTATCCTTCAAATCTTCCCATAGATCATATGCTAATTTGAAAGATGAACCGCTCCTTGAACTAGGGTGTTCCATTAGTTCTTCAGGGCTTTTCAAATTTTGAGTCAAGAGTATACCTGCCACACTAGGCATCAAGCTCATCATGTCATCTAGCTAAAGCATACCACTCTTCCACCATTTGGATCCACCACTAGAGGATATATTTCTTGTACCCAATCCAAAAACTTAGTGCAAATGCCTGCTTGTTCCTACCAATGAATGGGTTTCATCTTATGACAGTTGAATTGCTGATCTGGAAATTTGAGACTTAGTGGAATATTCATTGCCCTTGTCACCACCATCATAATAGCATCTTTGGTAGATTGTATTACTTGTTCCTCTCAAGCATCAATATGCACCATGTTGATGTGTGGTCGTAGAAATGATGCCTCATTTTGGGCTCCATTTTTCCCTTTCTTAGCTCGATACTTTTTTCATAATTCACATTTAAACTTTTGATGGTTGAAAACATGGTAATAATAACAAATAGTTTGCCCTCATGGGGCACTTGGCATGCCAACGGAATGCTATTTATTCTAAAATGGTGGGAATGCCTGATTGGATTGGGATAGTAGGGCTATTGTAAGAGCTATTGGCATGACGATGGCCATCGTCCCAAGAAGTTATGGTGCATGCCTAGCGTTATATCAACAAACCTCTATCATGTGTGCAGATGTTTGGAAGATTGGACACCATAGTATATTGAGGCCACATTCTTTTGCTAGTTCTAGAATCAGTTGCACCAGACATTGGGTTGGAGGTTTTGGGTGGCATCCTTATCATCTTTGGAAATGCAAGCTCTAGTAACAAACTCCTCTAGAGTCAACTTCTCAACTTTCATGCTTGATCTCCTATACTCATGGCATCTCACCTCTTTGTCTACTGAATTACTATCATGCAACTGTGAAGAACTAGATTCATAATTGAATTCCACTAGCTTTGACTTTGACTTGCATAAGTAATTTGCTTTATGCACCAACACTTGTTTGTCTTGAATAGTCAATTGAGCCATTTACTCCCAGGTCGACTGCTTAATATGTTCACATGCCATGATGTGTTTTAGATTATTGGATAATCCATGAATAAACTAAAAATTTGTAACCTAAGGATTCAGTCGATTGGCTATTGGTAGCCATTCATAAAAGATGCTAAAACTTGGCCATGTATTTGTTGATCAATAGATCCTTCTAGTTCACTTGGCCTAATTTTTCTAGAATGTGGATAGACATATTTTCCTCTTGTTTCCTCTTGATATCACACAAAAAAGGGAATGCACAAGGGCTCATACATGTTGAAGTGCACGTTGCCATATTGTGCTACCCAAACTACCATTGCTTTCTAAAGTGTTGAAAAAAAAGTTTCATTTTTCAAGGCTTGATCCCCATGTATTGCAGCCAATGCACAAAATTGCCATGCATTTTCAAAGAAAATAACATGGCATTAGCATTGTCCAATGACCACCTTGGAAAAAAAAAGTGGCATTAGCGTGTCCAATGACTTCCTAGAAAACTTGGGGTACTTTACCATCATGGCTAGTTGCTATAGTTGTGCACATGAACAATGATGTGGAATGCTACAATGGAACAATGCCAGTAGTGGAGAATATAGTGGCAAAATTAGAATTACTATAGATACAAGCATACAAAAATGAGGAAATGATGTAAGAGAATCATTAGTAGAATTATTTTTGAATGAAAATTTGTCGCTTGTTTTGCCACTCAATTGTAGTGTAGCGACACATTGCTTAACCCAATACTTATAGTGCACGTCATGCACAAACATCCATTCAAGTTATTTTTTCTATCATGTGGTTGCGAGCTTGTTCATGGGGTTTAGAGTTAATGGGTTGCATTTTTTTCAGAGCATCAGAGCCATTCCACAAATGAAGTGTCACATTTACAAAAAAGGACAATGACATAGAAACTCATAAACAAGACAAGCAGAAAGAATAAATAGTGAAATAGTCAAAATTTGCATGAGAAAAGTCCTATGATCATTCTACTTAAATTTCAAAGGCAACTAAGACTTTATAGAATACTGCTTGTAACTGGATGCAACAAACAAATGACAAATGTAGTAGAAATATTGCTTTACACAACAGGGGTGGAGAACCCTTACAACTAAACATTGAGATACTTTTAAAGATATCCTCTCACACTCAGCCACCACCAACAATCATACCTTTATATTTGGATGCTGAGAATACAAGGATTAAAGCCAAAAAATGGCTAATTACATTAAAGATTACAAATGATAATCTGTCTTAACAACCCATGGGGTCGAGTCCTTCCAAGATGCCCTCTCTTGCACTTGAAATAAGTGGTGGCTTGTATATTGGTTAGCTACATACAATCTATGAATAGAGGAGAGGAAAGGAGAAGAGAGGAGAACTAGAGAAGGAGAAGAGAGGAGAGGAGGAGGAGATTAGAGTATAGAGAAGGAGAAGAGAGGGCACTACCAGGAGCATACACACACATGATCAATTGACATTCCCATTAAAGGGGTGTGATGGAATGTAATGCTCAGTCCTTCTTTGATTCCCCAGAATCATCATCTTGAGGGAAGGCCTACTTCATGATGTTGATCTTGAGGGAAGGTGTTGAGAGTTCACGCTCAACATCATGTGATCATATGTGCATAGCACTAACCTTATAGAGTGCTATAAAGGAAAGGGTTAGATCCCCTAACCCTAACCCTAAAAGGGTTTGTATATATTCTATTTTTTCAACTAATTCTAGTGTACAGTTAGTCATTTGTGGTGTGCTCTCTAGCTGTGCCCTCTCTCCTCATCTCCACTCTTCTCCTCTCCCCTCTTCATATTTTGTCATGGTATCAGAGCTTCCTTGTCTTCCGCTGAGACATTGTGATCCTTGAGAGTGTGAGAGTGATTGAGAGATCGAGAGTTCTCTTGAGTGTTCTCCGTGAGAGTCCACTTTCGGTAAGAGACCACCTTTCATTTCTTTGATAGAAATTTCCGTTCATTGAGAGAGATTTCCGTCTATGTGAGATTGAGTGATTCCTTGTATTGTTCTTCGATTTCACTTGAGGGAGAGAGATCCTTTGTGAGAAAGATAGGGAGAGTTCTTCATAATCCATTGAGAGAAATAGAGGAGGTAGATTGAGGAAGCTCACTAGCACAGTTTATGGCAAATCCAAAACAGTCTCACTGGAATGCAGCCAAAAGAGTCTTGAGATAGATCAGAGGTACAAGACAATTTGGGATAGAATACAGAGGAAGTCATCCACGGTTGCATGGATACTATGACAGTGACTATGCTGGAGATCATGAGACCAGGAGATCGACACAGGGATATGCATTTTTCCTTGGTCAAGGTGCTATATCATGGTTGTCAAACAAACAACCAACTGTTTCTTTGTCCTCGACTGAAGTAGAATATAGAGCACTCACTATAGGTGCATGTGAGGCTATATGGCTTAGAAGACTATTGTCAAAAACAGATTACTTTGATGAGTCAAAGCCAACAACAATATACTGTGATAATCAATCGGCGCAAGCATTGGCCAAAAATCCAGTATATCACTCCAGGACAAAGCACATTGATGTCAGAGAGCACTTCATTAGAGAAAGAGTGTTACTTGGTGACATCACACTGTAGCATTGTGATAGCAAAGAGAATGTTGCAGACATCTTTACCAAACCACTCGGTAAAGAGTTATTCGAGAAACACCGACTAACTCTTGGTTTGACGCAGAGGAAGGACATTCCCATTAAAGGGGTGTGATGGAATGTAATGCTCAGTCCTTCTTTGATTCCCCAGAATCATCATCTTGAGGGAAGGCCTACTTCATGATGTTGATCTTGAGGGAAGGTGTTGAGAGTTCACGCTCAACATCATGTGATCATATGTGCATAGCACTAACCTTATAGAGTGCTATAAAGGAAAGGGTTAGATCCCCTAACCCTAACCCTAAAAGGGTTTGTATATATTCTATTTTTTCAACTAATTCTAGTGTACAGTTAGTCATTTGTGGTGTGCTCTCTAGCTGTGCCCTCTCTCCTCATCTCCACTCTTCTCCTCTCCCCTCTTCATATTTTGTCATCAATGGCCTACCAAATTAGATTGAAAATAATGAATATATACAATCTTTTCCATCTATGTGTTAGTATACATTAATATACTACACATGATTTTTAGATTGTTTGTCCACCCCTTCCCTCAAGATCAACATCATGATTAGGAAATGAGGTCTACTACCTTTTTGTCACTCTATAAGTGTTAGTTTATGTTAAGATATTGCACAACCATGATGTTAATCTGAACACTTTGCTAAAAATTAACATCATGATCATGAAATTAGGGCTATACATAAATCTCTTCCTAACTAAATGAGGTATAGTTTTCCTTTTACTAAATTTTATATATATATATATATATATATATCTCCTCTTAATTGAATTTTATGATAGGGAGGATTAGCCTTCACCTTTGTGGCTAAACCATTGTTGATGTTGATGCTAAACCACTTTGTGGGGAAGAGAAAGAGGGAGTGAAAAAGGGGGAGAGAGAAAGAGAGAGAGAGGGGGGGGGTTCACAGTGTGATGCTCATGGTTTATCTATTTCCCAAGCCACAAAGGGAGCTCTTCCTTTCCTCCTAGGCGACCTCTATGGGACTTGGATCATTGATGAAGTCTAAGCATGGAGGTAGTATTCTCTCAAGTTGGCACCAGTAGAAGGAGTAGGTGTTTTTCATGACAATTTTACCCCTGTTAATATTTTGCTCATAACTTTTTGCTCTATCATTCGATTTGGACGAAACTTATATCAACTCAAAGCTCTCTTCAAGGAGCATCATCCTATGTCTTCAGTTATTGTATTAGATTTCAAACCAAAAATCTACGGCTCTTTGTGTGTGACTGTTTCTTTTTCATATAGTTTTTACCCTCGTCCAGTAAACTACCCATATCTTTTCGACTGCTTCTCTGTTTCTTATGAAGATTATATCAAAGCAAAGCCCATTTCAAGACACATCTAGATATTGTTTAAATTATTTATATCATGTCTCTGTTGAAAGTTATGGGTCTCTGTGTCTTATGATAGTTTGGAGAGTGTTTTGAGCCAAGTGTAAAGGTGTCTATGAAGGAGGTGCAATGTTTCCTCGAAACCTACCCATCCGACCCAATCAGCCCCTTCAAACTCCTTGAAATATATCAGTTCATGTCATGTTGAGCCACCAGATCTTCTTTCAACAATGTATCACTCTTCTCTTGGTGCATCTTCTCCAGGAGGAACTTTAAAAGAAGCTATCTTCTACTCAAATGCTGGAAGAGGTAGAGGCAGAGGTAGAGCAGGCCGATTTGGAGGCTGTGGCAAAAATCAGAATATGCAGCCAATTCAAGAAAACCCTCTATGGAGCAAGACGTGGTAACTTTAGAGGCAGGTGGATGGCAGAGAGGCCAAAATGCAAACAACAATGTTGAAGGCTACTACTATGGTAAAATGGGTCATATGGTTAAAGACTACTATAAAAAGTAGAATGACATCATGACTGGAAAATTGCAGCAAGGCAATTATGCATCCTCTAGTAGACAGGGTGATGACAGAAATGAGCATCTGTTTATGGTGCAACACATGACCAATTTTATGACAAGTGCAAAAGAAAGTAGTGATGTGTGGTATGTTGACTCAGGTGCATCAAACCACCTGACAGGTCATGCAGAATGGATGCAGGATGCAAGAAAAACGGAAAGACTAGGATTTGTGGAGACTGGTGATGATACTGCACATCCTATTGTGCGTAGATATTGATATCTAGCATAAACACATTGGTCATGTTAATGTACAACGACTTTATTTAATGCAGGCTGAAAATATTGTTGCATGATTGCCTAAGCTCAAGGTTGCAGAAACGCATAAGGTATGTGAAGCCTGTCAATTTGGAAAACAGGCAAGGAAATCATTTCCTAGACATGTTCAAGAGAGTAAGAGGCCATTGGAATTAATCCACTCTGATGTGTGGACTACTAAAGCTGCATCTATTGGAGGCTGCCATTATTTTGTCACTTTTATTGATGACTACAACAAAAAAGTTTGGGTGTATTTTATGAAAAAGAAAAGTGAAGTGTTTGGGCATTTCAAAACTTTGAAAGCTATGGTTGAAACAGGCCTACAAATAAAAGTCCTAAGGTCAGATGGAGGGGGAGAGTACCTCTCAAATGAGTTTGCAAGTTTTCTGCAGGAGCATGGCATAAAGCAGCAATACTCATGGTCATATCCCACAGCAAAATCGACTTGCAAAAAGGAAAAATAGGCATATTGGAGAGGTATCTCATGCCATGCTCACACACCAGAGGAGAGGTATACTGGTAGGAAACCAGATATTTCTCATTTGAAAGTTTTTGGTTGCATTGCCTATGTTCATGTGCCAGATGAATTGAGATCCAAGTTATATCCAAAAGCTGAAAAGTGCATCTTTATTGGTTACTCTCTGCAGCAGAAAGGGTATAAATGCTATAACCCTTCTACTCATAAGTTTACATTGAGCAGAGATGTTGTTTTTGATGAGATGAGCAGCTAGTATAAACCAGTAAATGTGATTGATGATGTAGATGCACAAAATGGTAATGCTGCACAGAATTCATAGTAGCAATGACAAAATATTAGTGGACCTGTAGTGTCCTCTAGCAATGGTTCACATACTTTGCCATGGATAGGCAGATTGAGATCAGGAGGATCTCCTCAAAGCAATGCAGATAGTGGTATGCAAGTATCACGAAAAGGAAAAGAGAAAGTAGATCAGCCCATGGTTGAATGCAGGTTACTCTTATGTGGATAGTGAATCTAGTGGCTCAGAACAAAGCCTTGATGATGAGTTGGGTATTCCTTGTGTTATTACACCTGGAGTAAGGAAGACAAGGGATGTTTTGAGAGCACATGGTAGTGACCCTATTTTACATAGGTCTACTAGAGCTAGGTATCCTGTGGATAGGCTAAAATATGATGGATTTACATCCATTCACTATGCCTATATGGTCAAAGTGATACATGAACCAGCACCCACTTCTTTTGAGCAAGCCATGGGAAAAGAAAAATGGGAGAAAGCCATGGATGAAGAAATGGATGCCTTGGAAGCAAATGCTACATGGGAATTGGTGCATTTGCCTAAAGACAAGAGTGCAATTGGTTGCAAGTGGGTTTATAAGGTGAAGCACAATGCAGATGGTTTTGTGAACAGATACAAGGCAGGATTAGTTGTCAAGGGGTATGCACAGACTTATGGCATTGATTATGAAGAAACATTTAGTCTGATTGCAAGGATGGCAGCCGAAAGAGCAGTCATTGCTATGGCTGAATCAAAGGGATGGTCTTTACATCAGATGGATGTAAAGAATGCTTTCTTGCATGGTGATTTGCAAGAAGAAGTCTATATGGATCAGCCACCAGGTTATGTTTATGCTATTTATCTTGAGTTTTTTTGTAGGTTGAAAAAAGCCTTGTATGTCTTGAAGCAAGCACCTAGAGCATGGTCTGACAAGATAGAACAGTATCTTGTCACTATTGGCTTTCATATTTCCAAGGCAGATTTCTCACTTTATGTGAGAAAAACAGAGAAAGGCATTATGCTGCTTGTCATTTATGTTGATGATTTGATCATCACAGGTGATAGTGATGAAGATATCCTTCATGTGAAAATGCTATTGAAGCAAAAGTTTGAGATGAAGGATTTGGGAGAGCTACATTACTTCTTGGGCATTGAGGTGATTAGATCCACAAGTGGGATATGGCTCTTGCAGAGGGAGTATGGATTGGACATGCTGTCCAAATATGGGATGACATGTTGTAAGCCTATTTCAGTTCCTTTGGAGCAGAGTGTGAAGTTGAGCACAGATGCAAGTGAGTGACAGACGCATAGTAGGAAGTTTGATTTATATGACTATTACCAGGCCAAATTTGAGCTATGCTATTGGTTTGGTAAGTCAGTTTATGCAGGCTCCAAGGAAACCGCATTTGGATGTGGTTAGATGCATACTGAGATATGTGAAGTCCACATTGCAGTATGGACTATTTTATGAGACTGGGGTTCAGATACAGTTGCATGGATACACTGATGCTGATTGGGCTGGTAGTATTTTTGATAGACGATCTACAAGTGGATATATGTTCTCTTTTGGGAGTGCTGCAATCACTTAGAGCAGCAAGAAATAGCCTTCAGTTGCATTGTCGAGCACAGAGGTTGAGTACAGGGGTGCAGCAATGGATGCATGTGAGGTAGCTTGGTTGCATACGCTACTTTATGATATGCATCAGTCTACAGATAGGTCAGTTGTCATTTATTATGACAACATGAGCAATATACACTTGGCAAATAAACCAGTCTATCATGATAGAACAAAGCACATTGAGGTGCATTATCACTATGTGCGGGTGAAGGTTCTAGTAGGTATTATTGATCTAGTTTATGTCAGCACAGAGGATCATGTAGCTGACATATTCATGAAGGCATTGGGTGTAGAGAAGCTGCACAAGTTTAGAGACCTGCTTGGTGTGCAGGAATTAGGATTGAGCTCGAGGGGGAGTGTTGAGATATCGAGTTGCACTTGGGAGTGTTGAGATATCAAGCTCTACTCGTGATATGCCAGGGTGACCGTTGTGCATTTATGTCACCGACGTGTTAGCTACAGATGCGGTTGGTACACCACCCATGAATAATAGCTAGATGACAGCTATCTTTATGTACTTTAGTTAGTGGCTTAGTTAGTATGCCACCTTAGTTAGTTGAGTTTGGTTTGAGACCGACATATAGGGTTCACCTATTCTTTTATACTTAGAGTTCTTTTGGCTTTCACAACTAAGAAGAGGAAAACTGTTTTCAGCCTCCACCTTTGTGTGTATTCCCCCATTGTGTATGTGAGAAAGCTGCAAGTGAGACTCCTTCCTTCTCTCCCACTCTCTTCACATCTGGATGGTCCATGAAGGATCGGGCATAGATTTTGCCTGATTTTCTTGAGGGTGTAGCCTTGAGTTGGCATGAGGCCTTGCCAGACTCTACCAAGGAGGAATGGGACCAAGTGGTGGTTGCAATGAAGCAGAGATTTGGGGCAGTGGAGTGGCCAAATGATTTGATGTTGCAGTTGGATCGGTTCTATCAAGGAGAGGATGAGATGGTCTCTAGGTTGGCAATCTAATATGAAACTTTAAGGACAAAGTATGAAAGGGGAGCTTTGCAAGCTGTGGCATCTACATCAGCAACCCCTCAAAGTCTTGTAGGGATGGAGCACTTAAAGGTGAGCAAATTTGTTATGGCTTTGGAGCCTTGTCTTCACTCAAAAGTAATGAGTAAAGATCCAACAACATACGTGGAGGCACTTCGCATTGTAACCAAGAAAGGCGCTTCTCTAAAGATCGAATCCTGTTTTGTGTCTTCAATAGCTTTAACTTCTAAGGTGGAGGTAATGGCACTCCTCAGGTACCAAAGTCCTCTGAGTTAGATCATAATATCTCCCAATTGATGGCAGAGTTTGCTGATTTGAAATTGCATTTGGTTAATGCACGACAACCTAGAGCACCAAAGAATGAAGATAGGCCTCGAGATAAGAGTGGGGTCACTTGCTATGAATGTAATGAAAAAGGTCACTATTGCCCCGAGTGTCCTAGATTGAGAAAGAAAGAAGAAAAACAAGTATCCTTGTTAGAAGCTTCTTCACTTTATAGTGTTGCACTATTCCTCCTTGTAAGAAAAATTCTATAAGCTCACTTCTCATTCAAAACAAACAAATCTTTCAACCATGTGGTAAAAGAAAACAACGCAAGTACACTAAACAAAATACAAACTAACTGTTTCTTCAAAGTTTCATCATTAAAATTTAGAGTCTCATCATTTTTAGTGTCTTGAATTATTCCAAAGCTATCTCACCTTGACCTCCATGAAAGCTACTTTGGTAGAACGCAAACCTTCACAAGTGGTTCACAATCATGCCCCTTAGAGATTGTCACACGAAAAGTGACCAATGTTGAGAGAAACATTGATTTCCATGCATTAGCCAATGAGATGCCTGAAAAGTCAATCTTCTTTCATTCTCTCTCAAAGAATCTCATCTAGTAGCTCTTTTTAGGCTCAAAACACCTTGCATCATCCAGGACATTGATTGCCTTGAGTTTTTTAATGAAAACAATTTGAGCTTGCAAGAGAATCTTAGTGAAAGAATGTGGAGAGGCCATCTCAACATCATATGTTTGATATGTGCATAGCACTAACCCAATAGAGTGCTATAAAGGAAATGGTTAGATGACCTAACCCTAACCCTAACCCTAAAGGGGTTTGCATATATTCTACATTTTCAACAAAATCTAGTGTACAATTAGTCATTTGTGGGGTGCTCTCTAGTTGTTCCCTCTCTCCTCATCTCCACTCTTCTCCTCTCCCATCTTCATATTTTTTCATGGTAGAGAAATTCCATTCATTGAATTTCTTCTTGAGAGAGTTCTTGAGAGATTTATGTATCCTTTGAAATAATTCCCATTGAGAGAAAGATTCAGCTAACCATTAGAGACCATTGGACTTTAGTGGATCTTGATAGAAAGAGAGATGATTCATTTGAGAGGTCTCAATGAATTAGAGATGTCTGTTTCATTGAGGGCAACCACTACTCGGTGCTCAATTTCTACAACAAAGACTCTCAATTAAGCTTCTATCTACCGCGACCTAGATTCTACAATGCCAACAACTCACAATATAGCAACAACTATAGCATAGGCAAGGTGACTTAGAACAATCAGATCCCAAGTAGCTCGCACTTGGAATGTGAAACGTAGGTTGAAGGAGCTATAGGCCTCTTCAACGAGCTTTTCTACCCTCTCCTGTGACAATACTGAGTCCATAGTTGTAGCTCCAACTACCTCCTTAAGCTTAGCGCTATGCCAGCTATCTTCAACGACCTTGAGCTCAGCTAATTAGGAGCTTGTGGGAGCCAAGGATTTTGACTAAAGCCTCGCTAGTGAGCTTAGCCAACCACCTCCAATGCTCAACCATTGACTCTCCTGCATCTTAGACTCTGCATATCCGATAGTTGTACCAGCTCATGGGCAAACAACATGACCATGCAATGCTCTTCACCTTTGCGGGTGCCACAACCATAAAAGACGTTCCTCCTTTGCAGGACTGCAACCAATGCACCATCGATGGCTCAGTGGCTCAGCTCCCCATTGCTCCAATAGACTTTCTCATTAGCACCTACTAAGACCTCTCCATCAGGCATCTCAAAGTTGCATGCAAAATGCCAACATGCTACAACAAGCTCCTACAACGAGTTACCTAACCTTGTCTAGAGACTATAACGCCAAGCTTTCCACCAGCTGTGTCTACTTCACAGATGACCTTATCCTCTGTGCGCCCTCTCCTGATGGCTGGAAAACTCTACAAAGGCTCTTGGATCTCGACTACACACACTCCAGCATGAGCATACCCTGAGTGTCAATGCCTCTTGCATACTAACGGCATAACGGGAGTCCCTCACCGAAAACATGAACGTTAATAAAATCTCAGAGATTCCAATAGAATCTCAAGATTCGGTTCAACATCTTATCACCATGCTTGGCCCCACAGAGCAAACATGTGGCACCATAAAAATCCACCACATGGCAGATAATCCTATCCAATTGCCACATCATCTAACTCAGTGCCACATCAATAGAGGCCACTCAGTGCCATGTCATCATCTTATCCTGATCTAACACATCATCAACCATGTAACTCGTGTGATATGTGGCACACTGCCATGTTAGCATCCATGTCATCTTTGACCAACTCAGAGGTCCACGTCAATAGTGATATGTGTCACTACCACATTATCATTGCCCAATCATCAATCCACCTTAGCACTACCACATGATATCACCCCCTACCTGGCACTCGTACCCCTTGGCATACACAGATAGACACTCCATGTGCACCCTTCTAGCACCTCAATAGTGCCCGAGAGGCACACCCCTTTCTGAGCATTGCTTTTCCATGTGACCCTCTCTTGCCACATCATCATTTTCACCTTTTTTGCCCCTCAACCTTGATCAAGTGATATCTCTTGATCCAGAAAGAGTTTGAGGGTGCTTCAAAAAGGAAAAGCACTCAATTTTTTGTGCTCTATGTGCTCATCACATCATGCTCACATTTTAGCACAAGTATCACAATTTTTTGAGCCTTGATGAAAAATCCACTTCTTGCACACACAGTAGCCTCTAGATCGACGTATCTAACCCATCACCTCGGGGGGTTCACCTCATAAAATTTTAGTGTACCATGTGCATTCAAAAGAAGAAAACTTTTTGGAAAATTTTAATAAGTTTGCATTCAATATCTTCACCGACTGTTCAAATTTCACTTGATACATTCAATATATTGTAGTTGATTCAGATAGTGATTTCACAAATAATTTGAGTACATTTCTTGCACCATGTCTATGACTAGCAATCTCAATTTGGAGGCATCTGCTAAGCTAGACAACTCCAATTATGGCACATGGAAGTACCGGAGGGAGACCATTCTTGTACTTGAAGACAAATTGGAGTATGTCAATGGGTGGTCTACACTTAGACCATTGGAAGATCGAGCCAGTAGTAGCTCTACTCCACCTGCTACTGCAGCAATAGCAGTAGGATCTATAGTGGGATCTACAGCTACACCAATAGTAATCGCACCTATAGCAGATCCTGCCATTGCCCAAGCATAGGCAGAATGGTACAAGAAAGACAAATATGCATATCATCTGACCAAGCAGAATGTGCAAGATGTCATAGCTTAACACAGTGAAGACATCAAAAGAAGCATGGAATATGTTTGTAGCTCTTTACGAGTCCAATTGAGAAACCAAATCAACCAGAGTTTTTGCAATAGCAATGAAATTGGTCATGCTTGGGTACTCAAGATTAAGGATTACAACAATCAACTCTCAGCAGTAGGAGAGAGCATTGATCTAGCAAAAATGGTTCAAGTCATCTTGAATGGACTAGGTGAGGGATACGAGAATCTAGTCTAGAGTATAGCCACTCTATGGAAAATTATGACACCTGAAGAGCTCCAGTCAATTTTACTTGGTGAAGAACTCGAGATGCAAGCCACTCATGCAAACAAAGGTCATTCTAATGATTAAGCATTCATAGCTTTAGATAGAAGCAGAGGAAGATGTAGAGGCAGAGGCAGATCATTTTAGCAAAGTGGTCATCATCAACAACAAAGTCAGAATCAGCATCAACATCATCCTCAGCAACATCAACATCAACACAGAGGAAATCATTCCAACTAAGGAAGATTCCAAGGATGAGGGAATGCATCCACAAATGTGTCAAACATTTAATGCAACTACTATCGTAAGTTTGGACACTATGAAAGAGATTGTTGCAAGAAGTAGTATGACCAAGACGGTCCAATCGAGGGAGTTTCCAAGGAAGAGGAAATCATCATGGTGGACATTCAAGTCATAGTCATTATGCCAATGAACCTGAGAATATGTTCCTTGCAAGCAAGGATATGCAGAAGACTAAAATAGTATATCTTGACATTGATTGCACAATTGAAAAGAGGAATTTGGTTATCAAGCTGATCAACCAGATCAGGATCCTTGGTACATTGACAATGGTGCATCATCTCCTATGACAGGAATGGTTCACATAGATGAAACCATTAGAAGGGTAGAAGAATACCATCTAGATGGTAGCCTAACACACCAAATCTAGTTCAAGGGAAAGGCATTGTCCCTATGAACAAGTTCAGTGGTACAAAAGGATTGGTGAAAGATGTACTCTATGTTTTGAAGCTCAGCAAGAACCTCTTATCAGTTGGTCAAATGATGGAACACAACTATCGAGTCATCTTTGATGGAGATGAATGCACTATCAGAGATAAATCTAGAGGATATTAGCTAATAAGAAAAGTAGTCAAGGAAGGACACTTGTTTAAAATGCTAGGTTCAGTAGCAAATTTGCATGCCATGTTAGCTCAACCACAACATATGCCACTTCTCAATTTCAAAAGCGTGAGATAGAGCTCAAAAATTAGAATATGGCATTTAGAATTTCAAAACTTTAGTTTCTTGGAAAAGTTTGCGAAGCATGCTACTTCTGTAAACAAAAGCGAACCAATTTCTATGGAAGCACCTCTCGAGCAAGAGGTATTCTTGATTTGATACACATAGATGTATGGGGTTATGCCCAGACCCACATCATCAATGGTTCACTTTACTAATTGACTTTCATCGACGACAACATCAGATATTGTTGGGTCTACTTTTTGAAAGAGAAATCTAAAGTCTTTTCTAGATTTCAAGAATTCAAAGCCATGGTAGAAAAGCAAACCGTAAGAAAGATCAAAGTCATGAGATCAAGCAGAGGAGGTGAATGCATGTGTTCAACATTTTGAACTTTTGCAGAAGTAATGGAATTCAAAGACAATTCACTTGTGTAGATACTCCTCAGCAAAATGCAAGAGTTGAAAGGAAGAATGGTACTTTCGCAAATAGTGCTAGAGCAATGCTCAGTGAAAAGCATATTTTGAATCAGTATTGGGCATAATAAATTGCCACTATAAGCTACTTAATCGGCTTCCGACCAAACCATACAGGGTATGACACAGTGGGGGTTAAAGGTCATTGTGCCTTTACCCCACGGTTATGTACAATACTCAAATACATATATAAATGAATGAAAAAGAAGATTAGGGTGTTCTGCACCCACCAAAAACTTGTGTGGCTCTCTGTTTCTCTCTCTCCCTCTTCCGTTCTGCTTCCATTGAGAGCACTCTCAACTAGTATCAGATCCCGAGTGATCTAGTTGACCCTGTGTGAATGCCTAGAAGCTCAGTAGCTCTATGGGAGGAAGAAGAAGCTCTGTGGGAAGCTCTATGGGTGACTTAACTTGCATCCAAGTATGTAGAGACCTTGAAGGAACCTTTGGAAAAGTCACTTTGGTTTTGCGAAGTGGTTTTGAGAGCCTGTTAAGTGTTTTCAAAGAAAAAGTCGTTTTTTAAGCTTTGCCTTGTTCCGTTCGACGACAGAGACTTCGTATTGACTAATAGAGGCAACCATTGCCTGCTTTTGGTGTCCATTTCACTTCAGGAGCTTCAAAATACCTTCATTCTTGAATTTGGGATCATTTTGTTGGATTTTTGACTCACTGTGTCAGTTTCAATGTTTTTTTTTCTCGGGTGTTGGAACTCAAGTTTGGAGCAACCATTTGCAGATCTATCAGTTTCAGTGGACTCAGGAGGTCCTAAAACTTCTATGTTGCTCATCATTCACACTCCAATGGAGTTTACAAATAGTTCAGTTTCCAAAAACGTTTTTCAGTCCATGTGTTGGACCTAGTGATTGGGACCACGGTTTCCAAAACTATCTGTCCCATTGCATTCCAGATGCCTAAAAACCCCTACCTATTAGTTCTTGCATGATTCGGTGGAGTGTTTTTAGAGTTATAGATTGCTGTGTATTTGATTTCATCTCTCTGTTATGCATTTTTCATTCTAAGGTTTTGAAACCTTAGATTTATGCCACATGGCAGTGGATAAGTATTGATTCCCATTTCTCACTCATCAGTTGGGATTTTGAAGTTCTAGCAAAAGAGAGATATTTGCAGATTGTCTTGCTGAGTTCGATTATGCAATGGCACCCATGTTTTGAGGCATCTCAAATTCTATTTTCATTAGTGGTCATTGCCATGGGACCATGATTTTTTGAGCATACCTTATGCAGATCACTCTGGTTGCAGTTTGACCCATGTGTGCTCATTCATGGTGTGCATTGGGTTGCAGTGGATGATTGATAGGCCATTTAGATGCATTGCAATCCTTATTAGATGCACTGATAGGCCCATATTGCCTTGTGGGATGCTATTTTTTATGGAAACTTTGCACATGGATGCTATTTTATGCTGAGGGACAGCGTTGTGGGAGAGGAGAGCACACACAAAGGGGTAAGGAGACACCAAAATGTGGTGGAGCAAAAGCTACTCCAGCTTATTCCTCTATCATATATATATGAGTATACATGGGCACTGTACAAGTAGGTGGGCACACTGCCCTTTACCCCAACAACCTCCCACTTAAAGGCAGTGTGCCTTTAAGGGAGTATAGTACACATATAATACAATCAGCCATAGGCTGAAAAACAAGATGACCACACCGTCATCCTATGCCCATCGGCACTTTACAATGTGCAAAGAGGATAAGCTGCTTGCAGACATCAGGTTTGTAGGATAGAAAATGACAAGCTATAGATGCCTATCATGTGTAAAGAAAATGTCTCTGTACCACTTGTGACCATAAACACATGCCCTACAATAGACCTCTACTGGTCTACCCAACCTGCATCACCTGCATGCTGCTCCTGGAAGCATAAGGACCTGATGTCCACAACCGCTTCCCTACTGCCAAAATCTACCATAATCATGCTACCAACTCCCATTGCAACGGAAGCAAGAACCGGAAGTGTAGCCCCAATGGCAAACATGTGAGAACCAAGTCTCAACATAGTCATGGATGCATGAAGTACTATGGCTGCCATATCAACCATAACTTGCTGCTCAACTGATCTGTGATCGTCAAACCTGCAGTGTTTCAAGTATGGAGCCAATACAGGCAATGGAGTACTCAGTAACTTCCCCCTGTCCATACTGAAATAACCAAGTATCTGACAAACATCATCAAGATCATGCAGCTCCCACTGCAAAGCATCCCTGTCCATAAGGAACCATATGGCAAGTAACCTCAGAAGGATAGCAACCTCCTGAATACTGAGACCATAACCCATCTTACTGCGTGTCACATCCTGAGCTCTCATAACGGTATCAAACCTATGAAGCCAAGCTTGAGGGGATTGCTTCTGGCCATGGAGGCACTTACGAAGTAAACATATCAATGATTCCTGCCCATGCGCAATATGACCCGAGTCAATAACTGCAGAAACCACATCTGTCCTGGCATAACCAGCCAATGGATCATACCGGGCATCATTAGCCAAGGTATCCTCCTCACCATGCATAGCCTCATCCTCATCTGCAAGAGGCACTCCGCATCCTGAGAGTAAACTATAACTGTCCATAGAAGATGCATCAACACTCTCCATAGGAGTATAAACCTGTGGAATACTAGAGACATCTCACCGTCTCTGACCAAAATCAGAAAGTAATCGTGGCTGTCCCAACTTTATAACCTACTCACCGTGGGAAAAACCTCCCACTCCAAGGGATATGGGCTGCCCCTGCAAAGAATTCCGAGGTATCAGTGCACTTACACCCTCCTGGAACACCACTCTCCTGCTATCCACAGTCCTGGGCTGCTGTCTAAACATAGCATCCTCTCTGAAATAGACATTATGGCTGCGCATCAACTCTCTAGTTGAAGAATCCCATAACCTGTAGTCCTTACTGGACTCACTATATCTAAGGAAGATACACCTCCTCGATCGGGAACCATGAGCATAAGCCTCACAGCCAAACACACGTAAATGCTCATAACATGGTGCCCTGCCTGTCAAGAAGTTAAATGGCACTCTACCATTTAGAGATCTCCTGGGTGACCTGTTAAGCAAGTATGCAGCTGTCTTACATGCCTCAGCCCAATAGCATTCAGTAAGACCTGCATATCGTAGCATGCTACCAATCCTGTCCAATAGAATTTGATTTATGCCTTCTGCCAAGGCATCATGAGTAGAAAGATGAGAGGTGGTCAACACCCTCCTGATACCAAGTGTATCACATAGATGTTGAAATCTAGAAGAGGTAAACTCTGCATCACCATCAATCATCAAGCTCAATAGCTTCTTTCCTGACTGATTTTCAGCATTACCCAAGAAGCGCTGAAATGTATCATATACATCATGCTTCTGTCGAATCAGATATACCCATATGTACTTTGTAGCAGCATCAATAAATGTCACAAAATAAGAGGCGCCACCCAGTGAAACGGTAGGCATAGGCCCACAAACTGCACTATGAACCAACTGCAATGGCTCAACATACCTCTCACTGACTGTCTTCGTCACAAAAGAGGATCCTGACTGCTGATCATCATCACAATCATGACATAAAATTTGAGAGACATCCATAACAGGAATGTATCTCAATGTTGTAAGGGCTTCCATACCTGCAGTAGACATATGTCCAAGTCTGGCATACCATAAACTAACTGATGGCTGCTTACTAATCATAAGCATCTTATCCTGGACACCTAATACATGCAATGCATAAGAGAATCCAACCCGTGATCCCCTAGCCATAACCAGATTGCCTCTAGCAATCTTCCATGCATGATCACCCAAAGAGACATGATAACCTGCCTCAACCAACTGTCCAGTACTGATCTTGCTTGTAGCAAGTCCTGGTATATGTCTAACCCTCTGTAGAACAAGAATAGAGCCACTAGGCATAACAAGGTGGATATCCCCATAACCATAGACATCCATAGAATGATCAATGCCCATCAAACCACTCTCCACAATACATTCTTGATATGCACTGAACCATGACCTATGAGGGGTCATATGACATGAAGCACATGGATCTAACATCCAATCACCAAGAATGGGTACATCAGTGGCCAAGGAGGTGTCAGACATAGACAAAAGAATGCCTTCATCACTGCTACTGTCAGTGGAAACCCTGGCATCCACGCCTTGAAGCTCAACATGCTTCTTCTCCTTCTTCATGTCATTCTTAACCTTGCTCTTCTTCTTGTATTTTCTCAGCCATTTCCAGCAATACTTTTTCATGTGGCCATACTTTCCACAATAGAAACATCTAACACAAGTCCGAGAGCTAGACTTGCTCCTGGAATTCCCCCTTGAACATGACCTGTTTCTACCAATTGATCGACCTTTGGAGTGCATATCAAGGCTGTATTTCAGCCCATCATGCTGTAACATAACACTATCATGGTCATACATCCGGCATATACGAGTGTAGAACTCATATGCATGGTAGTCTACACCCTGTACACCATCCTGTACCTGCAAGTAGACTGACTTCGAGAGTGATGACTGAATGATAGAGCATGCTTGCTCATCCATGTCATCCCAATCACTCTGTTTAATGCTATTAGGCTTGACACCTTTGCATTGAATGGGCTTATGCTGCCTCTTCTGCACTAACACATCATAAATTTGCTCTTTCCAATACTGAAAGTTTGATCCATCCAACCTCTCAATATCAAAGAGGGCACTACCAGCTGTAAATGCCATATCTGTGGCACAATAGCTCACAACCAAAGAGCAGTATAGTGCAATAGGCAACCCAAATGACAAAAAATATAGTGTTGTCCAGACCAATCAGGTCTCCAAATAAACTGGCTGATCTAATGCTCAAAAGCACTCAGCCATAAAGAGGCATAAACAAGAATATATGCAGCCCAGTAACCTGCCAAATGCCTGGCAATCCAAGTAAGAAATGCACTGAACCAAATGAGCAATGCTTGCTCAACCAATGGCAATAGGAGCCCAGCTCAACTATCCGTAAACATCAGTGCGGCATCCACCAATGCAAATCCATAATGCATCAAAATGGCATTTACTGCATCACCAATGCATCACCTCAAGTGTGCAATCCTTTGGCAACAAAATCAAGCATTCACCACTTGCCAAATGTGCCAAAGTGACTTGCCAAAATGCCAATAATGCCCTTGGACTGAAGTGAGATCCCAATCACTTTCTGTAATTTACTGTGAGTTCCCAATTCACTGTTGTGCAAGAGAAATCCCTACAACAATACCTCACAGCCACTTTGGGCAAAATAACACGCTGTCCCTGTTTTTGAACAGCGATATCTTTTCACTGAAAGACCGGATGCCAAAGCTGTAAACAGCAAAGTTGTAGCTAGTAGAAAGACCTACAACTTGTCAGTTGACCTCAAGAGCCAAATCCTTCTGGATTCTCAGATATTTTCACCTGAAAAACAGCTTCCTGTACATTGGTCACAAATAGACAGTAGACTGCAACTTTTTGTGGTTTTGCAGAGGCTGTAACTCCTGCAGCTTATACCGGATCAACTTGCTTCCAAAAGCAAAGTTGTACTATTTTCTGTGAACTACAACTTTCTAGTTCAGCACAAAGTGCAATTCCGCACCAGGAAAGAGATATTCAGTCCTGAAAATGACTATTCTGTCATTAAAAAAAAAAACAGCAGCAACTATTCAATGACCTGTCAGTCAAGAATATCAATCATTTTCTCGCGGGCTTCAAAGCATAACCAGATATTGAACATCCAATTTCTGAGCAAAATACTTGCATATACTGTGGCATCCAATGCATAAACCGCTTTCTGGAAATTGCAAACTAGAGAATAAAAAATGCCTTTCAAGAGTCCCCAAAATGCATTTACTGCACGTATATGGCCTCATTATATTGGCATTCAAGTGAACATCAAATTGTATGCATTTGCCACTCACTTATGCATCCAAAATGCATCACCAATGGCATATACCAAGTGACATTTACTGCATCATTTTGCCAAAATGCATCAACTTGCCAAAGTGTATCAACATGTATGCATTTGCCAATATACAGTCTGCAAAATGGCTGTCTGCACACTGATCACGAACTGTCCCTATTTTGACTAGTAAATAACTCTGTACTGTAAACTCGGATGGCCGAGCTGTCAACAGAGAAAATGTAGCCCTTCCAAAGTTCTCCGACTCCTCTGTTGGGCATCGAGCCTAAATCCTTATGGATTTGCAAATACTTGCTGTCAAAAATGGCATTCTGCTCACTTTTACTGTCTGAAATACTGTCAGATTTCTAGACTAAAAACAAAGAACTCACTCTTTTTCTCCAAAGTGGATGTTGTTGCTATCACTGGGCTGCTCTTACTTTGCTCACGGGAAGGAGAAGGGTATGGAGAGAAAGAGACTCCTATCTACTCCATCTAAGAGCTCGCAGTGGCTCACGAGCCATCTGCAGCAGCTGCAGCTACAAAGAGCTTCCCTACAGCCCTCTCCAAACAATGCTCTCCAATGAAGGCTCAACCTCAACTCCAGCCTGCAGCACACCCCAACGTAGAAACCTCTGCATTGAGCAACTCCTACAATGCCAGTCGCGCGGCATCACACCTCTCCAGTCAACGTCCTAACAACAACGCATCGCTCAAAGCTCTAGCCTTAGCAGTAGTAGCAAGCCTAAATGACGCTCCTACGATCGGATCTCCGAGTCTCCAAACACTTCACAAGCAAGCCCAAGCCTACGGCCGTCAACGGTCTCCAGCAAGTATCTACGAAGCAATGCCTCCATCAACGAGGCAATGAAGCTCCCAAATGATGTCTTCTCCAACCACTCCTACTCACGGCTCTACAACAGTGTCCTGCAACACATGCTCATGGGTGCCTCAACAGCTTGGGCTCCCTCGATGGCTCCATTGAACTCTCTCCTTAGGCTCTTCTCCTCGAGCTCCCCGTAGATCGAACGTCATGAGCTCTAATACCAGTTGTGGGAGAGGAGAGCACACACAAAGGGGTAAGGAGACACCAAAATGTGGTGGAGCAAAAGCTACTCTAGCTTATTCCTCTATCATATATATACGAGTATACATGGGCACTGTACAAGTGGGCGGGCACACTGCCCTTTACCCCAACACTTTGACACATTGCAATTGATGCACTCATAGTGTTATGCTCTCTTGGATGAGCAATTGTTGATGCATATGCCCATGGACTATGTTTATGCTTGAGCCATTTGGCACTTATTGGCATTTTGGATTGCCATTGCAGTTGGCATTTTCTTTTGAGCCAGATTTGCTCATATGGATGCATAGTACATGCACATGAGTAAGCTATATCTTTTGATGCTTTGAGCTTTGAGTTTTGGTGATATTTCACTCTATTGTGGCATACACATTTGGGTGCACTTGGTATTTGGTGTGATTCTCTCTTGCAGGCACTAGCATTTGGGATTTTGCTTTATTTGCATCATGGCATCCTCTTCCATGTCTGAAAAGGAGTTTTTCAGCATTAAAAAGTTTGATGGGACAAACTTTTCTTTGTGGAAAGAACAGATAAGGGATGTGCTTATTCAAAAGAAGCAGATAAAACCCTTGTAAGGGATTGCAGCTAAGCTTGCAACTATGTCCACAGATGAATGGAATGAGTTGGATGCATTGGAAGAGTCTACCATTAGACTTCATCTTGGGGAGACAGTTTATTTTACAATAGTCATTGAAAAGACTACGGAAGCTTTATGGAAAAAGTTGTGTGCTACATATGAGAAAGAGATTGCCTCAAACAAAGTCTATCTCATGAAGAGATTGTTTGAGCTGCACATGAAGGAGGGAGTATCCATAGCTTTGCACTTGAATGAATTTAATATCATTTTCAGTTAGCTTCAAGCTCAAAAGCTAAATTTTGATGCGGAAATGAGGACAATATTTCTCTTATGCTCATTACCATCATCATGGGATACTTTCCGTACTGCTATCAGTAACTCTGCACTTGGTGGAGTATTGAACTTTGATGATGTGGTTGGTAGCTTGTTGGCCGAGGAGATTAGATGGAAGTCAATAGAAGGCAACAAGCAAGATGTAGCCTTAAATGTGCAAAGGGGCAGCAGATCACAGTCCAGGGGGAAGTTTCAAGAAAGAGGGAAGTCCCATAGCAAGTCCAGGGCACAGAACATTGAGTGTCACTATTGTGGCAAGAAGGGCCACATGAAAAAGGATTGCTACAAGCTTAAAAGAGAGCAAAAGGATAAGAAAAAGAATGCAAATTGGGGTGGAGTCCAAAGGAGGACAAAGGAAAAGCGAAGATAGAGGAGATCAATGCAGTCACACATGATAGTGACAATGACATTCTCTTCATGTCTAGTTTATCTGCAGAGTTGCTTACCACTTCAGATAATGCATATTCCCAAGATTCAATTTTGGATTTTGATGCTTCATTCCATGTTACTTCCCATAGGGAATGGTTCTCCACTTATGATAGTGGAAAGACAGATTGTGTGCATCTTGGAAATGACTATGCATGTGACATAGTGGGAGTAGGTGACATAAAGTTTTATTTTGCAAATGGGTCTGCATTTATTTTGAAAAATGTGAGATGTGTGCCTAAGCTGACCACGAGTCTCATTTCAATGGGTCAGCTAGATGATGCTAGTTTTCAGACCATCTTTGGTTCTGGGAGTTGGAAAATTCAGATGCTTTTGGCCAGGGGTGCCAAGTGTGGGACTTTGTATCCCTCACATGTATCATGGGTGTTTGATCATGTGTTGCAATAACTGAGTAGCCAAGCACTTCTTTATGGCATTGTCGGTTGGGCCATATGAGCCAAAATGGGATGAAACTCTTATGCCATTTGGATTATGTACTGCATTTGAGTTTCTCTGATTTTGAATTTTGTGAGCACTGTCTCTATGGGAAGAATACTAAATCAGCCCATAAAAGAAGGGGAAAGAAAGAGTTTGAAAAGCTTGATTTGGTGCATTCAAACATATGTGGTCCCATGCCTACACAGTCATTAGGTGGGGCTGAATACTATGTGACATTGATGATGCAACTAGGAAAGTGTAAGCTTATGCTACAGCTCGGAAGAGTGATGTGTTCCAGGTATTTTAGAAATGGTTGGCCTTGGTTGAGAATCAGTTAGGTAGAATGCTTAAATGCCTACGGACTGACAATGGTGGAGAGTATCTCTCTCATGACTTTTAGCATTTTTGTGATACAAGTGGGATTAAGAGGGAGCTCACATACCCTCATACTCCAGAGCAAAATCCAGTTGTAGAAAAGATGAACCGTACCATTCAAGAAAGGTTGCAATGCATGCTAGCCAATGCAAGTCTTTCTAGTGGTTTTTGGGCTGAGGCAATGAAGACTGCAGTGCATGTGATCAATAGATCACCTAGTAAGAGTTTGGATGGTGGTATTCCTGAAGAGGCATGGAGTGGCAAGAAGCCCTCTTACTCTCATTTGCATATATTTGGGTGTGAGGCATATGCACATGTGCCAAAAGAGCTTCGAAAGAAGCTAGATCCTAAGTCTAGGAAATGCATCTTTCTGGGTTATGGTGAAAGTGGAGAGATGGGTTATCGTCTCTGGGATCCAAAAGCAAAGAAGATCATACATAGCCATGATGTAGCCTTCAATGAGAAGAAGATGCATAAGGCACCCATGAGGGATGTGGAAATGAGGAGAATGTCTTTCCAAGATGTGAATCCACCTGCATATGTTGATAGACAACAAGTTGTCCATGCACCAAATGTGCAAGAAATGGTACCACCAAGTACTCCCACAAGTATATAATCAAGGGTAGATGATGGGTCATCTATTGGTGGAAATGATGAGCCAAATATGGCTCATATGCAAGTGGAACAGCAAGCTGAAATGCCCTTGAGAAGATCATCTAGAGTGTCTAGACCGCCTAATAGGTTTGTTCCAGGGGTAGACTATGTGATGCTTATTGATTGTGGGGAGCCTTCTTGCTATAGAGAGGCTATGATGCACGAGGATCAATGCAAGTGGGAGTATGCTATGCAATCAGAGATGAGTTCACTTATAAAGAATAAGACTTGGGACTTGGTTTCTTTGCCACATGGAAAGAAAGCATTGCCATGTAAATGGGTCTACAAGATGAAGGTCACAGGTGATGATGTGCCTAGGTACAAGGCCCGTTTGGTCGCTAAAGGGCTCAAGCAAGAGAAGGGTGTGGACTTTGATGAGATATTCTCTCCAGTTGTGAAGATGACCACACTTAGATGCATGCTTGGACTAGTGGCAACAGAGGATATGGAGCTTATGCAAATGGATGTCAAGACAACTTTCTTGCATGGGGATCTACATGAGGAAATTAACATGGTGCAGCTGGAAGGCTTTGAAGAAAAGAGCAAAGAGCATTTAGTTTGCAAGCTGAAGAAGAGCCTCCATGGTATTAAGCAAGTTCCTAGAGAATGGTATAAGAAGTTTGATGCTTTCATTTGGTCCCAGGGTTTTAGAAGGAGTGAAATTGATCACTGCCTCTACACTAAAAGGGCTAAGGATAATAGCCTAATACTCCTAGCACTATATGTGGATGATATGCTATTGGCTAGCAAGAATACTTATGAGCTAGATGCATTAAAGGCCAAGTTACATGAGGCCTTTGATGTAAAGGATTTGGGACTTGCAGGTCATATTCTTGGTATGCACATCACGCGTGATCGAAGTAGGAAACTCCTTTGGCTTTCACAGAAGGAGTATGTTACAAAAGTATTGCAGCATTTCAATATGGAGGGGGGGAAGGCAGTGAGTACGCCATTGCCTCCATATGTGAAACTGAGTCATACAGATAGTCCCAAATCAAATGAGAAAAGGGCCAGGATGGCCAAGGTTCCTTATGTTGAGATATTGAGCTCCACTCGTGATATGCCAGGGTGACCGTTGTGCATTTATGTCACCATCTTGTTAGCTGCAGATGCGGTTGATACACCGCCCACGAATAATAGCTGGATGACAGCTATCCTTATCTACTCTAGTTCGTGGCTCAATTAGTATGCCACCTTAGTTAGTTGAGTTTGGTTTGAGACCCACATATAGGGTTCTTCTATTTTCTTTGTACTAGAGCTCTTTTGGCTTTCACAACTAAGAAGAGAAAAACTGTTTTCAGCCTCCACCTGTGTGTGTATTCCCCCATTGTGTATGTGAGAAAGCCGCAAGTGAGACTCCTTCCCTCTCTCCCACTATCTTCACATGGTATCAGAGC
This sequence comes from Dipteris shenzhenensis, assembly GCF_047967505.1. Lineage (NCBI taxonomy): Eukaryota > Viridiplantae > Streptophyta > Polypodiopsida > Gleicheniales > Dipteridaceae > Dipteris > Dipteris shenzhenensis. The sequence goes on from NC_141604.1 coordinate 7,504,953, forward strand.
CTTGTTCGTGGTAAGGAGCTCAAGAAAGCAAACCAAGCTCGTGGTGTCCTGGTAAGAGGACCAGTGTTGCTTTCCTATTTCGAGTTTGAGAGCAAATCTCTGCAGGTAGCACACCCAGAAGTGCAAGAGTGCACCATCTCAGATTCAGACGCCCTTTGCAGTGTGGCGAGAGGACAGTATATGCTGCAGGTAAGGGCAAAGCCCTAGGTGACTTTATTTTTCTGATTTGAGGCCATTTCGAGGCCCGTTTTTAAGGCGAAAGTTCTTCGCAAGCACTCAGAAAAAGGCCATGTTTTTGCTGTGCGACCACTGCTCGGCTGGTCGGTGAAAAGTTGCCGCAGAAATTGCATCGTATGCCTGTGTGCAAAGATATTGGGAGTTGCAGAATCATGCTTGTTGCCTGTTGATGCAAAATCGTCGCTAGGAAGTGACTGTGTGGTCAAATACCACTTTCGTCAGTTTTGCAGATCTGCCCGTGTGAGGCAAAAGCTGTGTTTTTCGCAATGACAAAATATTTTGCAGTGTTCTGTAATGGCGTCTGATTCTCTTTCACAGATTGTCAGAGAAAAGCTTGACAAGAACAACTTCCAGGCATGGAAGTTTAGAATGACGAATTTCCTTATGAGAAAAGTGACGAATTTTCTTATGAGAAAAGACTATTGAGAGTTCATTACAGGAAATGAAGAAGAACCAGTTCTTCTTAATGTTCCCAATCAACTGGAAATGCAGGCATTTAAAGGATGACATGAGAGAGCCAGAAAAGTTATGTATTGGCTGTCTATCAGTATTTCGGATTCTATGATTGTGCATATTCAAGATGCAAGCACGCCAAAGGAGGCATGGGATACTTTGGCAAAAATGTATAGCACAAATACGCAAGCCAGGAAAATGCAGCTCAAACAGGAGTTGCACAATTTGCAGAGAGAAAATTTGAGCATAAATGACTACCACATGAAGGTGAAGAAAATTGCAGATGCACTTGCTTCCATTGGGTCGCCAGTGGAAGATGATGATCTAGTTTCTTTGACCTTGAATGGTCTAGGAAAGGATTATGCACAGTTCCGTACATCCATTGCCGTCCGTGAAAAATTTCCTGATTTTGAAGAGTTGTTTACTCTTCTAATTTCTGAAGAGCAGAGAAATGGGGGTGCTGTTGAGATATCGAGCTCCACTCGAGATATGCCAGGGTGACCGTTGTGTACTTATGTCACCGACTTGTTAGCTGGAGATGCGGTGGGTACACCGCCCACAAATAATAGTTGGATGACAGCTATCCTTATCTACACTAGTTCGTGGCTTAGTTAGTATGCCACCTTAGTTAGTTGAGTTTGGTTTGAGACCCACATATAGGGTTCTTCTATTTCTTTTGTACTTGAGTTCTTTTGGCTTTCACAACTAAGAAGAGGAAAACTGTTTTCAGCCTCCACCTTTGTGTGTATTCCCCCATTGTGCATATGAAAAAGCCGTAAGTGAGACTCCTTCCCTCTCTCCCACAATCTTCACATGGTATCAGAGCCTTGTTCGTGGTAAGGAGCTAAAGAAAGCAAGCCAAGTTCGTGGTGTCCTGGTAAGAGGACCAGTGTTGCTTTCCTATTTCGAGTTTGGGAGCAAATCTCTATAGGTAGCACAGCCAGAAGTGCAGGAGTGCACTGTTTCAGATTGAGACGCCCTTCGCGGTGTGGCGAGAGCGCAGTATATGCTGCGGGACTGGGCGAAGCCCTCGGTGACTTTATTTTTTTGATTTGAGGCCGTTTCGGGGCCCGTTTTGAAGGCGGAAGTTCTTCGCAGGCACTCAGAAAAAGGCCCTATTTTTTGCTATGCGACCACTGCACGGCTAGTCGGTGGAAAGGTGCCGCAGAAATTGCATCGTATGCCTGTGTGCAGAGATATTGGGAGTTACAGATTCATGCCTGTTGCCTGTTGATACAAAATCGTCACTAGGAAGTGACTGTGTGGTGAAATACCACTTTCGTTAGTTTTGCAGATCTGCCCGTGTGAGGCAAAAGCTGTGTTTGTTGCAGTGACAGAATATTTTGCAGTGTTCTGTAATGGCATCTGATTCTCTTTCACAGATTGTCACTGAAAAGCTTGACAAGAACAACTTCCAGGCATGGAAGTTTAGAATGACGAATTTCTTGATGGGAAAAGACTATTGGGAATTCATTACAAGAAATGAAGAAGAACCTGTTCTTCCTAATGTTCCCAGTCAACAGGAAATGCAGGCATTCAAAGGATGGCATGAGAGAGCCAGGAAAGTTATGTACTGGCTATCTATCAGTATTTCGGACTCCATGATTGTGCATATTCAGGATGCAAATACGCTAAAGAAGGCATGGGATACTTTGGCAAAAATGTATAGCACAAATACGCAAGCCAGGAAAATGCAACTCAAACAGGAGTTGCACAATGTGCAGAGAGAAAATTTGAGCATAAATGACTACCACATGAAAGTGAAGAAAATTGCAGATGCACTTGCTTCCATTGGGTCGCCAGTGGATGATGACGATTTGGTTTCTGTGACCTTGAATGGTCTAGGAAAGGATTATGCACAGTTCCGGACATCCATTGCCGTCCGTGAAAACTTTCCTGATTTTGAGGAGTTGATTGCTCTTCTAATTTCTGAAGAGCAGAGAAATGGGGGTGCATCTTCTTCAGCAGGAACTTCAAAAGAAACTGTCTTCTACTCAAATGCTGGCAGAGGTAGAGGCAGAGGTAGAGGAGGCCGATCTGCAGGTCGTGGTAGAAATCAGAATATGCAGCAAACGCAAGAAAACCAGTCCTATGCAGGAGGACGTGGGAACTCTAGAGGCAGGGGGAGCCAAAGAGGCCGTGGTGGATGGCAGAGAGGCCAAAATGCAAACAACAATATTGAATGCTACTATTGTGGCAAAATGGGTCATATGGCTAAGGACTGCTATAAAAAGCAGAATGACATTATGAATGGAAAATTGCAGCAAGGCAATTATGCATCCTCTAGTAGACAGGGTGATGACAGAAATGAGCATTTGTTTATGGTGCAGCATATGACAAATTCTGTAACAAGTGTAGAAGAAAGCAATGATGTGTGGTATGTTGACTCGAGTGCATCAAACCACATGACAGGTCACGCTGAATGGATGCAGGAGGCAAGAAAAATGGAAAAACCAGGATTTGTGGAGACGGGTGATGATACTGCACATCATATTGTGCAGATTGGCAAAATTCCTTTGTCTATGCAGGATGGGAAAAAGAAATAACTGTCTGATGTATTTCATGTCCCGAACATCACCAAGAACCTGATTTCTGTTGGTCAGATGGTTGAGCAGGGCTTGCAGGTCAGATTTAATCCTCATGGATGCTTTGTTGAGGATATGAAAAATAATGGTCGCTTGATAGCAAAAGGAAAGAAGAAGGGCAGGATGTTTACGTTGGATGCAGACATGCCTGAATTGAGTGCAGCAATGTTTGCACATGGGACCGGTGTAGTTGTAGATATTGATATCTGGCACAAACGCATTGGTCATGTTAATATACAGCGACTTAAATCAATGCAAGCCCAAAATATTGTTGCAGGATTGCCAAAATTCAAGGTTGCAGAAATGCACAAGATTTGTGAAGCCTGTCAATTTGGGAAACAGGCAAGGAAACCTTTTCCTAGGCATGTTCAAGAGAGTAAAAAGCCATTGGAATTAATCCACTCTGATGTGTGGACTACAAAAGCTGCATCTATTGGAGGCTGTCACTATTTTGTCACATTTATTGATGACTTCAGCAGAAAACTGTGGGTGTATTTTATGAAAAAGAAAAGTGAAGTGTTTGGGCACTTCAAAGCTTTCAAAGCTATGGTTGAAAAAGAAACAGGCCTGCAAATAAAATGCCTAAGGTCAGATGGAGGGGGAGAGTACCTCTCAAATGAGTTTGCAAGGTTCTTGCAGGAGCATGGTATAAAGCAGCAATATTCATGCAGTCATACCCCACAGCAAAATGGAATTGCAGAAAGAAAAAACAGGCATATTGGAGAGGTATCTCGGGCTATGCTAAATGAAAAAGATCTACCAGATTATTATTGGGCTAAAGCAGTTGCTACAGCAGTCTATATAATGAACAGGACTCCCACTGCAGCAATACATGGCATGACGCCAGAGGAGATGTATACTGGTAGGAAACCAGATATTTCTCATTTGAAGATTTTTGGTTGCATTGCCTATGTCCATGTGCCAGATGAGTTGAGGTCCAGGTTGGATCCAAAAGCTGAGAAGTGCGTCTTTATTGGTTATTCTCTGCAGCAGAAAGGGTATAGATGCTATAACCCTTCTACACGTAAGTTCACAGTGAGTAGAGATGTTGTTTTTGATGAGATGAGCAGCTGGTATAAACCAATAAATGTGATGATTGATGTAGATGCACAAAATGGTAATGCTGCACAGAATGCACAACAGCAATCACAAAATATCAGTGGACCTGGAGTGTCCTCTACTAGTGGTTCACATACGTCGCCATGGACAGGCAGATTGAGATCAGGAGAATCCCCTCAAAGCAATGCAGAGAGTGGTACGCAGGTATCACGAAAAGGAAAAGAGAAGGTAGATCAGCCCATGTTTGATGTGAATGCACGTCACTCTTCGGTGGATGGTGAATCCAGTGGCTCAGAACAAGAACAAAGCATTGATGATGAGTTGGGTATTCCTTCTGTTGTTACACCTGGAGTAAGGAAGACCAGGGATGTTTTGAGAGCACCTGGAAGTGAGCCTATTTTGCGCAGGTCTACCAGGGTTAGGTATCCTGTGGATAGGCTGAAATATGATGGATTTACAGCCATTCACTATGCCTATATGGTCAAAGTGATACAGGAACCAGAGCCCACTTCTTTTGAGCAAGCCATGGGAAATGAAAAATGGGAGAAAGCCATGGATGAAGAAATGGATGCCTTGGATGCTAATGCTACATGGGAATTGGTGCCTTTGCCTAAAGGCAAGAATGCAATTGGCTGTAAGTGGGTTATAAGTTCAAGCACAATGCAGATGGTTCTATGAATAGATACAAGGCAAGATTAGTTGTCAAGGGGTATGCACAGACATATGGCATTGATTATGAAGAAACTTTCAGCCCGGTTGCAAGGATGGCAACCGTAAGAGCAGCCATTGCTATGGCTGCATCAAAGGGATGGTCTTTACATCAGATGGATGTAAAGAATGCCTTCTTGCATGGTGATTTGCAAGAAGAGGTCTTTATGGAGCAGCCAGCAGGTTATGTTCATGCTACTCATCCTGAGTTTGTTTGCAGGTTGAAGAAAGCCTTGTATGCTTGAAGCAAGCACCTAGAGCATGGTCTGACAAGATAGGACAGTATCTTGTCACTATTGGCTTTCAGATTTCCAAGGCAGATTTCTCACTCTATGTGAGAAAAACAGAGAAAGAGATTATGCTGCTGGTCATTTATGTTGATGATTTGATCATCACAGGTGATAGTGATGAAGATATCCTTCATGTGAAAATGCTATTGAGGCAGAAGTTTGAGATGAAGGATTTGGGAGAGCTGCGTTATTTCTTGGGCATTGAGGTGATTAGATCACCAAGTGGGATACAGCTCTTGCAGAGGCAGTATGGATTGGACATGCTGTCCAAATATGGGATGACAGGCTGTAAGCCTATTTCAGTTCCTTTGGAGCAGAATGTGAAGCTGAGCACAGATGCAGGTGAGCTTCTGGAAGACCCTACTATGTACATACGCATAGTAGGAAGTTTGATTTACATGACAATTACCAGGCTAGATTTGAGCTATGCTGTTGGGTTGGTAAGTCAGTTTATGCAGGCTCCAAGGAAACCGCATTTGGATGCGGCTAGACGCATACTCAGGTATGTGAAGTCCACATTACAGTATGGACTATTTTATGAGGCTGGGGTTCAGATACAGTTGCATGGATACACTGATGCTGATTGGGCTGGTAGTATTTCTGATAGACGATCTACCAGTGGATATATGTTCTCTTTTGGGAGTGCTGCAATCACTTGGAGCAGCAAGAAACAGCCTACAGTTGCCTTCTTGTCGAGCACAAAGGCTGAGTACAGGGGTGCAGCAATGGCTGCATGTGAGGTAGCTTGGTTGTATAAGCTACTCTATGATATGCATCAGTCTACAGATGGGCCGGTTGTCATTTATTGTGACAACATGAGCAGTATACACTTGGCAAAGAACCCAGTCTTTCATGCTAGAACAAAGCACATTGAGGTGCATTATCACTATGTGTGGGAGAAGGTTTTACTAGGTCTTATTGATCTAGGTTATGTCAGCATAGAGGATCAGGTAGCTGACATATTCACGAAAGCATTGGGCGCAGAGAAGCTGCGCAAGTTCAGAGACCTGCTTGGTGTGCAGGATTTGGGATTGAGCTCGAGGGAGAGTGTTGAGATATCGAGCTCCACTCGAGATATGCCAGGGTGACCGTTGTGTACTTATGTCACCGACTTGTTAGCTGGAGATGCAGTTGGTACACCGCCCACAAATAATAGCTGGATGACAGCTATCCTTATCTACACTAGTTCTTGGCTTAGTTAGTATGCCACCTTAGTTAATTGAGTTTGGTTTGAGACCCACATATAGGGTTCTTCTATTTCTTTTATAGGGTTCTTCTATTTCTTTTGTACTTGAGTTCTTTTGGCTTTCACAACTAAGAAGAGGAAAACTGTTTTCAGCCTCCACCTTTGTGTGTATTCCCCCATTGTGCATGTGAAAAAGCCGCAAGTGAGACTCCTTCCCTCTCTCCCACAATCTTCACAGGTGCATCTTCTTGAGGAGGAACTTCAAAAGAAACTGTCTTCTACTCAAATGCTGGAAGAGGTAGAGGCAGAGATAAAGGCAGAGGTAGAGGAGGCCGCTCTGCAGGCCGTGGTAGAAATCAGAATATGCAGCAAACTCAAGAAAACCAGTCCTATGGAGGAGGACGTGGTAACTCTAGAGGCAGGGGGAGCCAAAGAGGCCGTGGTGGATGGCAGAGAGGCCAAAATGCAAACAACAATGTTGAATGCTACTACTTGGTAAAATGGGTCATATGGCTAAGGACTGCTACAAAGAGCAGAATGACATTATGAATGGAAAATTACAGCAAGGTAATTATGCATCTTCTAGTAGACAGGGTGATGACAGAAATGAGCATCTATTTATGGTGCAACACATGAACAATTTTGTGACAAGTGTAGAAGAACGAAATGATGTGTGGTATGTTGACTCAGGTGCATCAAACCACATGAAAGGTCATGCAAAATGGATGCAGGATGCAAGAAAAATGGAAAAACCAGGATTTGTGGAGACTGATGATGATACTTTCCGTACTGCTATCATCATGGGATACTTTTCGTACTGCTATCAGTAACTCTGCACTTGGTGGAGTATTGAACTTTGATGATGTGGTTGGTAGCTTGTTGGCCGAGGAGATTAGATGGAAGTTAATAGAAGGCAACAAGCAGGATGTAGCCTTAAATGTGCAAAGGGGCAGCAGATCACAGTCCAGGGGGAAGTTTCAAGAAAGAGGGAAGTCCCATAGCAAGTCCAGGGCATAGAACATTGAGTGTCACTATTGTGGCAAGAAGGGCCACATGAAAAAGGATTGCTACAAGCTTAAAAGAGAGCAAAAGGATAAGAAAAAGAATGCAAATTGGGGTGGAGTCCAAGGGAGGACAAAGGAAAAGCGAAGATCGAGGAGATCAATGCAGTCACACATGATAGTGACAATGACATTCTCTTCATGTCTAGTTTATCTGCAGAGTTGCTTACCACTTCAGATAATGCATATTCCCAAGATTCAATTTTGTATTTTGATGCTTCATTCCATGTTACTTCCCATAGGGAATGGTTCTCCACTTATGATAGTGGAAAGACAGATTGTGTGCATCTTGGAAATGACTATGCATGTGACATAGTGGGAGTAGGTGACATAAAGTTTTATTTTGCAAATGGGTCTGCATTTATTTTGAAAAATGTGAGATGTGTGCCTAAGCTGACCAAGAGTCTCATTTCAATGGGTCAGCTAGATGATGCTAGTTTTCAGACCATCTTTGGTTCTGGGAGTTGGAAAATTCAGATGCTTTTGGCCAGGGGTGCCAAGTGTGGGACTTTGTATCCCTCACATGTATCATGGGTGTTTGATCATGTGTTGCAATAACTGAGCAGCCAAGCACTTCTTTATGGCATTGTCGGTTGGGCCATATGAGCCAAAATGGGATGAAACTCTTATGCCATTTGGATTATGTACTTCATTTGAGTTTCTCTGATTTTGAATTTTGTGAGCACTGTCTCTATGGGAAGAATACTAAATCAGCCCATAAAAGAAGGGGAAAGAAAGAGTTTGAAAAGCTTGATTTGGTGCATTCAAACATATGTGGTCCCATGCCTACACAGTCATTAGGTGGGGCTGAATACTATGTGACATTGATGATGCAACTAGGAAAGTGTGAGCTTATGCTACAGCTCAGAAGAGTGATGTGTTCCAGGTATTTTGGAAATGGTTGGCCTTGGTTGAGAATCAGTTAGGTAGAATGCTTAAATGCCTACGGACTGACAATGGTGGAAAGTATCTCTCTCATGACTTTTAGCATTTTTGTGATACAAGTGGGATTAAGAGGGAGCTCACATACCCTCATACTCCAGAGCAAAATCCAGTTGTAGAAAAGATGAACCGTACCATTCAAGAAAGGTTACAATGCATGCTAGCCAATGCAAGTCTTTCTGGTGGTTTTTGGGCTGAGGCAATGAAGACTGCAGTGCATGTGATCAATAGATCACCTAGTAAGAGTTTGGATGGTGGTATTCCTGAAGAGGCATGGAGTGGCAAGAAGCCCTCTTACTCTCATTTGCATATATTTGGGTGTGAGGCATATGCACATGTGCCAAAAGAGCTTCGAAAGAAGCTAGATCCTAAGTCTAGGAAATGCATCTTTCTGGGTTATGGTGAAAGTGGAGAGATGGGTTATCGTCTCTGGGATCCAAAAGCAAAGAAGATCATACATAGCCATGATGTAGCCTTCAATGAGAAGAAGATGCATAAGGCACCCATGAGGGATGTGGAAATGAGGAGAATGTCTTTCCAAGATGTGAATCCACCTGCATATGTTGATAGACAACAAGTTGTCCATGCACCAAATGTGCAAGAAATGGTACCACCAAGTACTCCCACAAGTATATAATCAAGGGTAGATGATGGGTCATCTATTGGTGGAAATGATGAGCCAAATATGGCTCATATGCAAGTGGAACAGCAAGCTGAAATGCCCTTGAGAAGATCATCTAGAGTGTCTAGACCGCCTAATAGGTTTGTTCCAGGGGTAGACTATGTGATGCTTATTGATTGTGGGGAGCCTTCTTGCTATAGAGAGGCTATGATGCACGAGGATCAATGCAAGTGGGAGTATGCTATGCAATCAAAGATGAGTTCACTTATAAAGAATAAGACTTGGGACTTGGTTTCTTTGCCACATGGAAAGAAAGCATTGCCATGTAAATGGGTCTACAAGATGAAGGTCACAGGTGATGATGTGCCTAGGTACAAGGCCCGTTTGGTCACTAAAGGGCTCAAGCAAGAGAAGGGTGTGGACTTTGATGAGATATTCTCTCCAGTTGTGAAGACGACCACACTTAGATGCATGCTTGGACTGCAGCTGGAAGGCTTTGAAGAAAAGAGCAAAGAGCATTTAGTTTGCAAGTTGAAGAAGAGCCTCCATGGTATTAAGCAAGTTCCTAGAGAATGGTATAAGAAGTTTGATGCTTTCATTTGGTCCCAGGGTTTTAGAAGGAGTGAAATTGATCACTGCCTCTACACTAAAAGGGCTAAGGATAATAGCCTAATACTCCTAGCACTATATGTGGATGATATGCTATTGGCTAGCAAGAATACTTATGAGCTAGATGCATTAAAGGCCAAGTTACATGAGGCCTTTGATATAAAGGATTTGGGACTTGCAGGTCATATTCTTGGTATGCACATCACGCGTGATCGAAGTAGGAAACTCCTTTGGCTTTCACAGAAGGAGTATGTTACAAAAGTATTGCAGCATTTCAATATGGAGGGGGGGAAGGCAGTGAGTACACCATTGCCTCCATATGTGAAACTGAGTCATACAGATAGTCCCAAATCAAATGAGAAAAGGGTCAGGATGGCCAAGGTTCCTTATGTTGAGATATTGAGCTCCACTCATGATATGCCAGGGTGACCATTGTGCATTTATGTCACCGACTTGTTAGCTGTAGATGCGGTTGGTACAACGCCCATGAATAATAGCTAGATGACAGCTATCCTTATATACTCTAGTTCATGGCTTAGTTAGTATGCCACCTTAGTTAGCTTAGTTTGGTTTGAGACCCACATATAGGGTGATCCTATTTCTTTGTACTAGAGTTCTTTTGGCTTTCACAACTAAGAAGAGGAAAACTATTTTCAGCCTCCACCTTTGTGTGTATTCTCCCATTGCGTAAGCTGCAAGTGAGACTCCTTCCTTCTCTCCCACTATCTTCACATGGTATCAGAGCCTGGTTCATGGTAAGGAGCTCAAGAAAGCAAATAAAGTTCATGGTGTCCTGGTAAGAGGACCAGTGTTGCTTTCCTTTTTTGAGTCTAGGAGCAAATCTTTGCAGGCAGCACAGCCGAAAAGTGCAAGAGTGCATTGTCTTAGATTGAGACGCCCTTCATGGTGTGGCCCATTTTGGAGGCGGAAGTTCTCCGCAAGCACTGAGAAAAAGGCCCTGTTTTTGCTGTGCGACTAATGTTCTGCAGGTCGGTGAGAAGTTGCCACAAAAATTGCATTGTATGCCTGTGCACAGAGATATTGGGAGTTGCAGAATCATCCTTATTGCCTGTTGATGCAAAATCATCACTAGGAAGTGATTGTGTGGTCCAATACCACCTTCGTCAGTTTTGCAGATTTTCCCTTGCGAGGCAGAAGCTGTGTTTTTTGTAGTGACAGAATATTTTGCAGTGTTCTCTAATGGCGTGTGATTCTCTTTCATAGATTGTCACTGAAAAGCTTGACAAAAACAACTTCCAAGCATGGAATTTTAGAATGATGAATTTCCTTATGGGAAAAGGCTATTGGGAGTTCATTACAAGAACTGAAGAAGAACCAGTTCTTCCTAATGTTCCCAATCAACAGGAAATGCACGCATTTAAAGGATGGCATGAGAGAGCTAGAAAAGTTATGTACTGGCTGTCTATCACTATTTTAGATTCTATGATTGTGCATATTCAGGATGCAAGTATGCCAAAGGAGGCATGGGATACTTTGGCAAAAATGTACAGAACAAATATGCAAGCCAAGAAAATGCAGCTCAAGCAGGAGTTGCACAATGTGCAGAGAGAAAATATGAGCATCAATGACTACCACATGAAGGTGAAGAAAATTGCAGATGCACTTGCTTCCATTGGGTCGCCAGTGGAAGATGATGATTTAGTTTCTGTGACCTTGAATTGTCTAGGAAAGCATTATGCATAGTTCTGCACATCCATTGCCATCCGTGAAAAATTTCCTGATTTTGAGGAGTTGTTTGCTCTTCTAATTTTTAAAGAGCAGAGAAATGGTGGTGCACCCTCTTCAGGAGGAACTTCAAAATAAACTATCTTCTACTCAAATGCTGGAAGAGGTAGAGATAGAGGTAGAGGAGGCCGATCTGGAGGCCATGGTAGAAATCAGAATATGCAGCAAACTCAAGGAAACCAATCCTATGGAGGAGGACATGGTAACTCTAAAGGCAGGGGGAGCCAAAGAGGTCGTGGTGGATGGCAGAGAGGCCAAAATGCAAACAACAATGTTGAATGCTACTATTGTGGTAAAAGGGGTCATATGGCTAAAGACTGCTACAAAAAGCAGAATGACATTATGAATGGAAAATTGCAACAAGGCAATTATGCATCCTCTAGTGGATAGGGTGATGACAGAAATGAGCATTTGTTTATGGTGCATCACATGACCAATTCTGTGACAAGTGCAGAAGAAAGCAATGATGTGTGGTATGTTGATTCAGGTGCATCAAACCACATGATAGGTCATGCAAAATGGATGCAGGATGCAAGGAAAATGGAAAGACCAAGATTTGTGGAGATTGGTGATGATATTGCACATCCTATTGTGCAGATTGGTAGAATTCCTTTGTCTATGCAGGATGGGAAAAAGAAATACCTGTCTGATGTATTTCATGTCCCGAATATCACCAAGAACCTGGTTTCTATTGGTCAAATGGTTGAGCAGGGCTTGCAGGTCAGATTTAATCCTCATGGATGCTTTGTTGAGGATATGAAAAATAACGGTCGCTTGATAGCAAAAGGAAAGAAGAAGGGCATGATGTTTACGTTGGATGCAGACATGCCTAAATTGAGTGCAGCAATGTTTGCACATGGAACTGGTGTAGTTGCAGATATTGATATCTGGCATAAACACATTGGTCATGTTAATGTACAACAACTTAAATCAATGCAGGCCCAAAATATTATTGTAGGATTGCCTAAGTTTAAGGTTGCAGAAATGCATAAGATATGTGAAGCGTGTCAGTTTGAAAAACAGGCAAGGAAACCATTTCCTAGACATGTTCAAGACAGTAAGAAGCCATTGGAATTAATCCACTCTAATGTGTGGACTACTAAAGTTGCATCTATTGAAGGCTGTCATCATTATGTCATTTTTATTGATGACTACAGCAAAAAAGTTTGGGTGTATTTTATGAAAAAGAAAAGTGAAGTGTTCGGGCATTTCAAAGCTTTTAAAGCTATGGTTGAAAAAGAAATAGGCCTGAAATTAAAATGCCTAAGGTCAGATGGAGGGGGAGAGTACCTCTCAAATGAGTTTGCAAGGTTCCTACAAGAGCATAAAGCAGCAATATTCATGCAGTCATATCCCACAGCAAAATGGACTTGCAGAAAGGAAAAACAGGCATATTGGAGAGGTATCTCGGGCCATGCTAAATGAAAAAGACCTAGCAGATTACTATTGGGCTGAAGCAGTTGCTACAATAGTTTACATAATGAATAGGACTCCCACTGTAGCAATACATGGCATGACGCTAGAGGAGATGTATACTGGTGGGAAACCAGATATTTCTCATTTGAAAATTTTTGTTTGCATTGCCTATGTTAATGTGCCAGATGAGTTGAGGTCCAAAAGCTGAGAAGTGCATCTTTATTGGTTATTCTCTGCAGCAGAAAGGGTATAGATGCTATAATCCTTCTACTCGTAAGTTTACACTGAGCAGAGATGTTATTTTTGATGAGATGAGCAGTTGGTATAAACCAGTAAATGTGATTGATGATGTAGATGCACAAAATGGTAATGCTGCATAGAATTCACAGCAGCAATCACAAAATATTCGTGGACTTGCAGTATCCTCTAGCAGTAGTTCACATACTTCACCATGGACAGGCAGATTGAGATCAGGAGAATCTCCTCAAAGCAATGCAGATAGTGGAATACAGGTATCACAAAAAGGAAAAGAGAAGGTAGATCAGCCCACATTTGATGTGAATGCAGGTCACTCTTATGTGGATGGTGAATCCAGTGGCTCAAAACAGAGCATTGATGATGAGTTGGGTATTCCTTCTGTTGTTACACCTAGAGTAAGAAGACCAGGGATGTTTTGACAGCACCTGGAAGTGCGCCTATTTTACGGAGGTCTACTAGAGCTAGGTATCCTGTGGATAGGCTGAAATATGATGGATTTATAGCTATTCACTATGCCTATATGGTCAAAGTGATACAAGAACCAGAACCCACTTCTTTTGAGCAAGCCATGGGAAAAGAAAAATGGGAGAAAGCCATGGATGAAGAAATGGATGCTGTGGAAGCAAATGCTACATGGGAATTGGTGCCTTTGCCTAAAGACAAGAATGCAATTGGCTGTAAGTTGGTTTATAAGGTGAAGCACAATGCAGATGGTTCCATGAACAAATACAAGGCAAGATTAGTTGTCAAGGGGTATACACAGACATATGGCATTGATTATGAAGAAACATTCAGTCCGGCTGCAAGGATGGCAACTATAAGAGTAGTCATTGCTATGGCTACATCAAAGGGATGGTCTTTACATCAGATGGATGTAAAGAATGCCTTCTTGCATGGTGATTTGCAAGAAGAGGTCTTTATGGAGTAGCCACCAAGTTATGTTCATGTTGTTCATGTTTGTAGGTTGAAGAAAGCCTTGTATGGCTTAAAGCAAGCACCTAGAGCATGGTCTAACAAGATAGGACAGTATCTTTTCACTATTGGCCTTCAGATTTCCAAGGTAGATTTCTCTCTTTATGTGAGAAAAACAGAGAAAGGTATTATGCTGCTTGTCATTTATGTTGATGGTTTGATCATCATAGGTGATAGTGATGAAGATATCCTTCATGTGAAAATGCTATTAAAGCAGAAGTTTCAGATGAAGTATTTGGGAGAGCTGTGTTATTTCTTGGGCATTGAGGTGATTAGATCACCAAGTGGGATATGGCTCTTGCAGAGGCAGTATGGATTGGACATGCTGTCCAAAAATGGGATGACAGGCTAGAAGCCTATTTTAGTTCCTTTGGAGCAGAATGTGAAGCTGAGCGCAGATGCAGGTGAGCTTCTAGAAGACCCTACTATGTATAGACGCATAGTAGGAAGTGTGATTTATATGACAATTACCAGGCTAGATTTGGGCTATGTTGTTGGATTGGTAAGTCAGTTTATGTAGGCTCCAAGGAAATTGCATTTGGATGCAGCTAGATGCATACTCAGGTATGTGAAGTCCACATTGTAGTATGGACTATTTTATGAGGCTGGGGTTCAGATACAGTTGCGTGGATACACTGATGTTGATTGGGCTGGTAGTATTTCTGATAGACGATCTACCACTGGATATGTGTTCTCTTTTGGGAGTGCTGTAGTCACTTGGAGCAGCAAGAAACAGCCTACAGTTGCCTTGTCGAGCACAGAGGCTGAGTACAGGGGTGCAACAATGGCTGCATGTGAGGTAGCTTAGTTGTGTAAGCTACTTTATGATATGTATCAGTCTATAGATGGGCTAGTTGTCATTAGTTGTGACAACTTGAGCAGTATACACTTGGCAAATAACCCAGTCTATCATGCTAGAACAAAGCACATTGAGGTGCATTATCACTATGTGCAGGAGAAGGTTCTAGTAGGTTTTATTGATCTAGTTTATGTTAGCACAGAGGATTAGGTAGCTGACATATTCATGAATGCATTGGGCACAGAGAATTTGCAAAAGTTCAAAGACCTGCTTGATGTGCAGGAATTGGGATTGAGCTCGAGGGGGAGTGTTGAGATATCAAGCTCCACTCGCGATATGCCAGGGTGACCATTGTGCATTTATGTCACCGACTTGTTAGTTGCAAATGTGGTTGGTACACTACCCATGAATAATAGCTGGATGATAGCTATCTTTATGTACTCTAGTTAGTAGCTCAGTTAGCATGCCACCTAGGTTAGCTGAGTTTGGTTTGAGACCCACATATAGGGTTCACCTATTCCTTTTGTACTTAGAGAGAGTTCTTTTGGCTTTCACAACTAAGAAGAGGAAAACTGTTTTCAGCCTCCACCTTTGTGTGTATTCCCCCATTGTGTATGTGAGAAAGCCACAAGTGAGAGTCCTTCCTTCTCTCCCACTATCTTCACACCTTATACATCAGTGGTTGGGAGTATTATGTATGCTATGATAGCTACTATACCAAACATTGCATTTGCAGTGGGTGTTGTTAGCCGGTATATGGCTAATCCAGGAAAGAGGCATTGGGAGGCAGTTAAGTGCATCATGAGGTACATGAAGGGTACGAAGGAGATGTGCATTTGCTTTGGTAGAGGAGACATGCCTGTACTTGGGTACACAGATTCAGACTATGCAGGGCATGTGGATAGTAGGAGATCCACTTTTGGTTATGTGTTCACCTTTGTAGGTGGTGTGGTGTCATGGATGTCTCGCACATAGAAGTGCATTGCTTTGTCTACCATAGAGGTTGAGTATGTTGCAGCCACAGAGGGTTGCAAGGAGGCTATATTGGTTGATCGGCTAGTGGGAGATTTGGGGATTCATATAGGTGTATTGACATTGCATAGTGATTCCATGAGTGCTATTCAGCTAGCACGAAATCCGGTCTTTCATGCAAAGACCAAACACATTGAGGTGAGGTACCATTTCATCAGGGAGGTACTTGAGGACAAGCACATAGAGCTTGTCAAGGTTCATACAGATGATAACCCTGCAGATGTGCTGACGAAGAGTCTACCTAGTCAGTGGTTTGAGTATTGTCATGTATTGATGGGCATTGGATAGTATGCTCACTGGTTGTTCTCCCTTAAAGGCACATTGTTCTTTAAGTGGGAGATTGTGGGGGTTAAAGGTCACAGTGCCTTTACCCCGGTTATGTACAATACTCAAACACATATATAAATGAATGAAAAAGAAGATTAGGGTGTTCTGCACCCACCAAAAACTTGTGTGGCTCTCTGTTTCTCTCTCTTCCTCTTCCATTCTACTTCCATTGAGAGCACTCTCAGACACCTTATGAAGTATTCACTAGACACAAGCCACGCATTGGGCATCTCCACATATTTGGTTGTTTAAAATATGCCCACATACATAACCATCACAAAAAATTAGATGCATCATCGTTGGCTACAGTGAAGAAAGCAAAACATACAAGCTGTATATTGATCCCATGAAATGCAAGGTAATTATCTCTAGAGATGTAGTCTTTGATGAGGATCAGAATGGAAAGCCTCAAATACACAGGAGATAGAAATGCTGATTAGACAATCACCTACAAAAAGGTTGATGAAGAAGAAGGTCTTTGATGTAATCTTAGATGAGGAATCAGAATGAAAAACCTAAAATACACAGGAGATAGAAACACCGATTACACAGTCACCTACAGAAAAGGTTGATGAAGAAGAGTAAGAATTGCCAAAAGCACCTCAAGAAGAGCCATAGCAACTTAGATGGTCTACTAGGGAAAGCAGACCACCTACCATATTGACATATGCTCAGATTGGCAAAACAATTCAAGTTGAAACCGCTAATTATTCTCTTATGACTACCATCATGGCTATAGAAGAGCCAGTGTACTTTGGAGACACAGTTGACAAGCCAAAATAGCAAACTGCTATGAATGAAAAAATAGAATCTTGTACAATAATAATACTTGGGAACTATGCAACCTTCCACTAGGAAAGAAGGGCATAGCCAACAAATGGGTATACAATTTGAAGTACAATCCAGATGGACGCATTGAGAGATACAAAGCCAGACTAGTTGCAAAAGGATTTGCATAGCAATATGGTCGAGATCATGATGAGATGTAAATGGATTCCATATGGTCCTTGATATCATTAGCAACACTCAGCAGATGGAATGTGTACCAGCTCAATGTCAAGATTGCTTTTCTCAATGGTTACCTAGATGAGGAAGTCTACATGCCACAACTAGCAGGTTATGTTGAACCAAGAAAAGAGAATCAGGTTTGCTATAAAACAAGCACCCAATAAGCACACAAAAACTAGCACCCAAGACGTTGGTATAGTAGAATCAACAAGTATTTTTCTAATCTAGGATACATGAAATCCAATGCAGATCATGCTCTCTACTACAAAGTTCAAGGGGAAGACATCACTATTGCACTTTTATACGTAGATGATCTGATTGTGACTGGAAGTCATGATAGCTTCATCAAAAAGCTAGAACAAGACTTATCTACAGAGTTGACATGAAAGATATTAGACTTACGCACTATTGTCTTGGAATTGAGTTCTAGAGAGACTCAAAAAGCACCTTCATGAGTTAGCTAAAATATGTTATAGTCTCTTGTAGAAGTTTCATATGGCAGATTGCAAGATTGCATAGTTTCATATGGAACATAATTTGAAACTTACAAAAGAATAAAAAAAGCCTACCATCAATGATAGGTACAATCGGCAACTCATCGAATATCTTATATATTTGACTTTCGCATGGCCAGGACATTTGTTATGCAGTTAGTTCACTAGCACACTTTATTGCATAGCCAGACATTTGTTATGCAGTTTGTTCACTAGCACACTTTATGGCAAATCCAAAACAATCTCATTGGAATGCAGCCAAAAGAGTCTTGAGATACATTAGAGGTATAAGGTAGTTTGGAATAGAATACAGAGGAAGTCATCCAAGGTTGCATGGATACTGTGATAGTGACTATGCTAGAGATCATGAGACTAGGAGATCGACATAGGGATATGCATTTTTCCTTGGTCAAGGTGCAATATAATGGTTGTTAAATAAATAACCAAGTATTTTTTAATCTTCAAAAGAAGCACAATATAGAGCACTATATGGCTCAGACTCAGCTCAGAAGACTATTGTCAAAAACAGACTACTTTGATGGATCAAAGCCAACAACAATATACTGTGATAATCAATCGGCTTAATCATTGGCCAAGAATCCAGTATATCACTCTAGGACCAAGCACATTGATGTCAGAGAGCACTTCATTAGAGAAAGAGTGTTACTTGGTGACACCACACTGTAGCATTGTGATGATAACAAAGAGAATGTTGCAGACATCTTTATCAAACCACTTGGCAAAGCGTTTTTTAAGAAGCACCAAAAAGCTCTTGGTTTTGACTTAGAGGAAGGAAATCCCCATTAAAGAGGTGTGATGGAATGTAATTCTCAGTCCTTCTTCGATTGCCTAGAATCATCATCTTGAGGGAAGCCTAGTTCATGATGTTGATTGTGAAGGAAGGTGTTGAGAGACCATCTCAGCATCATATGTTTAATATGTGAATAGAACTAACCCAATAGAGTGCTATAAAGGAAAGGTCTAGATTACCTTACTCCAACCCTAAAAGGGTTTGTGTATATTCTACATTTTCAACAAAATCTAGTGGATAGTTTGCCATTTGTGGTGTGCTCTCTAGCTATGCCTTCTCTCTCATCTGGACCACTCTTGTCCTCTCCCCTCTTCATATTTTGTCAAAGAAGAAGTGGTGATATTTGAAAGAAAAGTGACCAAAGTAGAGTACGAAGAGAGCAAGGGTAATCTCATTCAAAATCCTTGAAAGTTTTAAAAAAATAAAGTAAAATGGGAGGGAGACACTATAGGTAAAGAAGGGAAATGATGATATTTTGGCATGAGATTTTATCCCATGATAGGGTGAACAAAGAAAGAAGCTTCCCACTCAAAAGAAAGGAAGAGATTTGAAAAAAGGGTTGGAGCAAGAAATTTTCAAAATGGCATTCAAAAATGGAGGAGAGGTAAGAGAATGAGAAATAATGAGAGGAGTGCCTAGTTGGATGGGAGCAACAATTTGATCCTACTGTGTTTGCCATAAACCATGAGATTTTAGTTTGGGATAATTATTTGTAACCATAGTGTCAATCATCATCAACTAGAATTGTACTTGTGATTTAGTATCTTGGACCTTAAACTGGCTATTGCGAATAGCTCAGTAATGTAAGGGGTCATACACATAAGCACCCACAATGAACCACCTTTTTACTTTGGGATAATTATTTGTAACCACAATGTCAATCATCATCAACCAAAATTGTACTTGTGCATTAATATCTTGGACCTTAAATTGGCTATTGTTTATAGCTCAGTAATGTAAGGGGTCATACACATGAGCCCCCATAGTGAACCACCCTTTCAAATGATGAACATGATTCAAATGGATGCACATAGATCCTAGACTTCCTCTAGGTCGCATTCTATTCACAAGGTCATCTCTAGACCCTAAACTAGTTGCAGGCTGTGTAATCTCTATGGTGACTCACGTGTCATAGGGATCTTGAAGGAATAATGATGGAGACTCCACTCCAAGCTTCTCCTTGTGAGAGCAATGCAAAGCATGAGCCATTTGCATGTGTCACTCAAGCGGCTCTTGGATTGTTTCAATGTGTTTCCATGAGAGAAAGAGGGAAGGGGGAGAACGAAGAGGAGAGGGAAATGGGAAGGGGAGAGGCTCATTGATGCTGTCTAACATGAGAACTGGCCTTTAGAAAGTGAAAGGGGTGCATAGCTTAGATCAAATAGCTACAAAGAGGGTGACATTAGCTATGTTAGTGTCCCATGAAACAAAGGAGAAACAGCTTGGGCACACAATGTTGAAGATGTTGTCAATCAGAAGAACCAATGTGGCTCTAGTGGTTGAATGTAGAGCAAAAGCAATGCATGATCATCCCGATCCGAGAAGTCTGTGGGATTCAACAAAACGCAAGAAAAAGAGAGACAACCTAACTAAGTGCGGAAGTCATTGCTACAGTGACGATGTTTTGGCACGAAAATACAAGAGTTCCTCCAAATAGAAATGACATCTGTAAGAAGCGTACGAGACGAAAGGTGTTTGAGGAGCACATCATACACATGCTAGATACAACGCAGGTCAGTGGTGCCTAAACCAGCCCGTGGTTGTTTGTGTGATTGAGCTTTGGGATAGTTTACTTTTTTCTTTTCTTAAACTAGGCTTGGACTAAATGTGATTGTCCTAAACCAGCCTGGTGGTTGGAACATCATGCAACTGTAGGATGGTTCAGCTCAATCACCAGTGATGTGATTGTCTTGAACTAGCGTGGTTGAACATACATTAGTTGTTGTCTCCCGTGGCATGGTTGAGCAAAAATTAACAGCAAAATATTTTGCAGTATATTGTTATTTTACTAAACCAGCCCGGTGGTTGGAACATCATGCAACCGTGGCTGCTTCAGCTCACAATCACCAGTTATGTGATTGTCTTGAACTAGCGTGGTTGAACAAACATTAGTTATTGACCAGCCCAGTGGTTGAAATTATTGTGTTCCTTAGTACTTAAATTTGTTAAATTGAATTTCTTGCTATTCGGGTCATATACCACTGTTAAATTGTGGAATTCAGAAATGAAAAGCAATATATTGTTATTTTCTAATGGCAAAATTCAAAAATGAAAAGAAATATACTTGTTATTATCTAATATGTGAAGTTGAGACCATCAGGCTAAACCATCCCAGTGGTTGAAATTGTGACAGTGTCCTAAACCATCCCGATGGTTGAAATTGTAACTGTCCTAAATGTGTCCTAAACTAGCCCGATGATTGAAATTGTGACTATCCTAAACCAGCGCGGTGGTTGAAAATTGTTTTGCTTCATTATATACTTTAATTAAACTATGTTTTGTATTCTTTTAGTAGTAGCAAAAAGGGGGCTCATTGTTCTGTTGTTCCTGCATGTTGGGTCAGTAGACAGAGTTGTATCTCAAGTTTGTGGATCAGAATCCAGACATTTCAATTGGGTAGAGGAGCTTTAAGCATTGTAAGCCCTAGTACGACGTCAAGAAACTCAAAGACAGGAATGTTTGTTGTTGTAAAATAGACGTAGACTTTGACCTGGCTTGGCAAGCTATGAATGACTTGAGATCTGGTCATGTTGGAGCATTGCTCCATGGGAATCGATGCCCATGCTTCCCCAATGAATGTGCAGTTTGTAGGCCATCTGGATCCTCATCATGTGTTGTAAGGGAGGGTAGGTTTTGTAGCCTGAGATATTTGTGGGAGCCAGTGGCTTGTCCAAAGGGAGATCGTGAGTGGCACATGATTGAATGCATTTGCGGCACATGCAAGCATTGCATTTTGAAGTTGAAGAAGAAGACATTCAGTGTCTGTCCAAATGAAATGAGGGAAGACATCCACGCTCTAAAATGGAGGAGATTTGAAAATGTCAATGTTGAAGGATCCGATAAAAAGAGATGGCTACTATTATATAAGAGCACCTAGCCAAGGGAGCTTGTAGGTCACGTGGTTCAATCCATCCCAAAATATGTGCTTCACAATTTCACGGCCAACTGGCAAGATAAGCACTTTAGGACGTGCCTTGCCAATTTTCCCCGTGACACTATTGTATTTGTCATAGATTTTGCAAAAAGTTATTCTTTTCAAGAGCAAGATGAGATACAAAGTGCTCATTGGTACAACAAGTAGATAACAATTCTTGTGCATATCATGTATAGTCATTTGCTTAATTCTTCCATGCCTAATGCCAATCTGCTTGATGACTCACAAGAGTTCAGGTCAGTGCAATGCACTTACCATTTCTACATTTTAGATGATAGGGAACATGACACCCTATTTGTGCAGCATGTTTTCTACTACATTGGGAATGGCTAAAAAAGGAAAATCCCCATGCAAAAAATATAAAGCAACATTGAGTGTGGTCAGATGGTGCTGCCTCTCAATTTAAATCAACACGTGGATTCTACTTCATCTTTAGGTTGGTCTAGACATGATGCGGAATTTCTTTTGGTCTAGCCATGGCAAGGGTGAACATGATGGATGCAGTGCTGTTATTAAGCAAGCTCTGTTTAAACACCAATTAGCATGCCCTCAAGAAAAACTCAATGATGCCCATGATGTTGTAACATGGCTTATAAACCTCTGAGCTCTCCACAGGAGCACATTCAACATATAGTAAACAAAGCCTTAAAATACTGTAGTATGTAGAGTGTTCCATAAAGTGAAAGTGGATGAAGTGCAAAGGAGAAGCTGGTACGATTGTGAGAAAATTAAAGGAGTTCATGGTCTGCACAGCATATGAGGCTTTTCAAACAACCAACTGATTAAAACGAGAAAAGTTTCTTATTTTTATAGTGCGTGCATCATAGGGGATCATGACAATTGTGAGAACATTGCGACTGCGAAGACATGGGATTGAGTTCAAGTTTTTCCTCTACGTTCAGCTAGAGTCACAAACAATGGAGAGACAAATGACTCACCACAATTTGGGGAGAGTTTCTATGACCTCACTAATTGTCTGGAAGAGGGGGATAACTTTGTAGTTGTCACAGATTCTGAGGAGAACGAGAAAGATGACCCATACTTTCTATTGTAGTGCACAAAACCTAAGTACAAGGTTGAGAAAACATTTAAGGATAATTGGGGAACAAACTATGAGAAGTGGGATGTAGTAGTCGGAGCTTTTTGGTACAAGAAAACATCCAAGAGAGGCCGCAATTATGAACTATTACATAAGAGTACCCAAACATGTGTGTACTCTCATCTAGTAAGAGCTATTAATTTCTAGATGCAACTTGTGCCACAATGAAAGAAGGGCAAGAGTGTCTTCAAATTGCAGTGAGCATATCTTGGGGTGTCTTGGAGTGATGGACGAGGATGACTGAGATAGTACTAAGAAAATGTATGTAGTCTCATTGCAGGGAAACAATATGTCCACTTGTCCTACTTCTTATATCCCAAACAACCACCGTGCTGGTTTTATTAAATTGTATTTGTAAATCCCAAATGGTAAAACCCATGCTTGTTTTTAGTATATCCCAACAACCATTGTGTTGGTTTCCCATAACGAATCCACACATCCTACAAATCCATTCATCTTGTAATAAATGAAGCAAACCACCTTGCTGGTGGCTCTTCATATCTTAGTGCAAAACCACCACGTTGGCAATAACTTATCCTGCACTACTATTGTGCTATCCTTACACTATTGTCGTGCTATCCTAAAATTTGTTGCACAGTGCTATACTAAAACAATGCCCTTTAGACTGTTTATCATTTCGTTAACCGTCAGATTTCATTCCATGCTTGCTTTTAGTATATCCCAACAACCAGTGCGTTGGTTTCCCATAATGAATCCATTCATCTTGTAATAATAGAAGCAAACCACCGTGTTGGTGGCTATTCATATTCTAGTTTAACCAACCACCACACTAGTGATAACTTATCCTGCACTAAACTTGCACTACTACTGTGCTATCCCTACACTATCATGCTATCCTAAAATTTGTTGCATAGTGCTAGTGCCCTTTAGACTGGTTATAGTTAACCATCAGATTTCAACCACTGGGATACTTAAAACATTCAAGTACTAATATGGAAGTAGGTCGATACAAAATCAGATATTATGAGCACCATGAGAATATCCACAAGTTCAAGAAATGTCTGCAAGATTTTTATTATTTCAAGGAAATTCCAGACTCCCAACTATCCTATCAACCTCTCTATAGCAAGCATCTTTCAGCTCTGGAGGCCAGTCTACTGCATTATGGTAGACCTCTTCACACACTCGGATCACACACTGCTTGCTTGACTCTGTTGACTTATATGCCCATAGTAACTCCTCCTTTTGCTAGGGGTCCTCTTCATCTTACTCTTTGTGCTCTATACATCTTCGAGCCTCTTCCATGTCCTGCCAAAAGAAACCTACATCATGTGACAAGTACCTTAAAGGAGCAAAAAAAACAATAGCTAGGGAAATTAATAATCACCATCTGTGTCGACTCCAAGTAATACACCCACCACTGAAGCATGTCCTCCTTGTAGCTATTTTCCTCCTTCTTCTTTGGGTGATATGTTTCTGCGAGGATGCCATCCAACATTGTTTTCAGATAGAACAAAAGCATTCCAAATTCTTTTGGGTATGCCATAGATTTCAATAGGTGGATCAATGTACAGAGTTTGGATCAGCGTATAGAGATTTGGGGCTAGATTTTGTAATGGGCTCTTAGTTGTGTCTGCACTACACTTAAATAGGGAGAGAGTTCATTGAGCCCAACCTTCTCATTCTTCAATCTCATGTTAGTTTTCTAATATAAATCTTTCGTCTCACATTAGTTGTCTAGTTAAAATGTTTCATGGTACAATAGTTCACTAATCGAAATCTTTCAGTCTCACATTAGTGATCTAATCAAAATCTTTTGTCTCACATTACGTGTCAAATCTAAGTCTTTTGTCTCATTATTATCACCGTGCTGGCGTGGATCAAAGGACACAATCTAGTCACTTAGCTGAGAAAACATTGCCCAAGTAAACTATGGAGAAGATTAACAATTCAATAGATTACACATAGATTACATAGATTACAATCTCAAAGATCCCTTCCCTTCATGCTGCTTCCTCTTTCCTTGATTTGAGCTTCCTGGTTGTAGGCTCGGCCTTTTTTGTTCCTTTTTGGAAGGGGGCTGGTTCCTCCCTTCAGGCTCCTTTTCCTCGTAGTCAGGTTCCGTCTTGGACTACTTCAATTTAAGCTCCTTGTCTTTGAGATCTTTTGCCCAAATGGCAAATTGAGCTGCAACATCTACTTTCTCATCATAGATAGCTGTAGCAGGCAAGCCCATTTGATCTGTCCATGACTTGGGCAATGGCAAATGACATTATCTACATAGCGATTTTGTATGCACCCACACTCCAAAGAAAAAAACGTGCATAGGGTGGTAGCATGCAGGCCATTGGATACAGTAGTCATCTATGATGGGGGTATGGTAGACCATTCATTTCGGTCCCTATTGCATAGCAGGATAAGCATCTGATTTAACTATTATGGGTGTCAATATCATAGTCTTGCTCTATACATTATGAAGTTGCTTCTTGATTTCTTCCTCCCTCATCCTAATGCTACAGATGTTCTCCTTCATCTCCTCTACTTTTTTCTCACTCTGTGCAATAGCTACATCAGAATCCCTCAGCATCTATTGAACTTTTGTAAATTCCTGAAAAACTTCATTCATGGTCAGTTTCCAAGAATTCCACTTTAGTTTGGAAATCTCGCAGTGCGATGGACTGCTTTTCATAACTATCAAAAGCCATGGCAAGCTTGTGCAACCATCTATCGTGATCTTCTTGTAGGGAATTATAGCTTGCTCTTTGGGCTTCCAATAATGGTGGACGTGAAGCCGGTTGCGAGACCGGATCCAGCCAATGTAGGACAACAAATAGTACCAAGTGCAGATGAGATTCTCGTGTGGACAAGAAGAAATGCAGATGCACTCTGTTCTATTGTCTGCAGTGTAAGTGATTCCGTCATGGCGTTAATTCAACATGTCACTACAATGAAGGAGGCATGGACCGTCTTGAAAAATCAGTATGAGACCACGAATCAGACACAAATTCAGAATCTAGAGACTCAACTCACGAACAAGAAATTGTCTGAGTCTGAAGCGGCAGAAAAGTTCATCACCAGGGTGAAGAATCTGCACGATCAAATGACTACGATTGGCATCACCATCACTAGTGAGAATCTAGCACGAAGATGCATATGGATTCTCCCCCCAAAGTATGACGGTCTTGTTACAACACTGAATACGTAGGATAGAAATCCATCCCTCAACTTTGAGGATTTCAGCGCCATGCTTCTGGAGGAGGAGATGCATCAAAAGATGAGGATTGGAGAAGATTCAGCTTTCTATGCTGGATCAAAGAAAGATAAGGGTAAGGACTCTGGTAACCCATCTTCTTCTGATGATAAGAAGAGAAAGAAGAAGATCAAGTGCTTCTATTGCAACAAGGCAGGGCACAAGCAGAATGAGTGCCAGAAGAAGATTGCAGATGAGAAGAATGGAGGAAAGAAAGAGTCCAGCAAACACCTATTTCATTAATTTTGGACTAGTGCATTGTCCAAATTCGTTTTGTGAGATAATTTTGGATAAAGCATTTCAAAAAAAGAGGCTCTTATAAAACAAAACTTTGAGTCAAAAAGTAAGATTTTAAAAAAGCAAATTAGAAAAAATGACGTGACATGTTATTAAAACTAGAGTACATTAAAAAAAGAGGACTTCATGTTGTTAAAAGAGACAAAAAGTAAGATTCTAAAAAATCAAATTAGAAAAAAAACTAGAGTACATTTAAAAAAAATCATGACACATTTGTACAAGAAGTAGATCATATAACTCAAAGCCATCTTTGTCTCTCTTGTCGAAGATGTCATTTTTGTCTCTCGTCTATTACAACTTTACATTAGAGAACTAAAAAGTCTTTGTGGAACTGTAGTTTCATTTCTTGTCTATTACAGTTACTTTAGAAAACACAAGATGAATTTTAAGAAATAGAACTCAAAAACTTTAACAAGAAACTAATTGAAAAAGAATTGTAAGTAAAGAAAAAGAATTACAAGACGAATGAAAAAGAATGCAAGTACCTGGAAAAAGTGAAAAAAGTAAGGCTCCGCTTGTCCTTTCTCTTCAGCTCTTGGTTGCTTCAATGAAATAAGGAGAGAGTGAGAATGAATGAATGGAAAGAAGAGTATATATAAGAAAAACTAGCCCACTCCTCCTACGCATAAATTTGAATTTTCAAAAAAGAGAGGGAAATTTGAAATCATTATAAATTTGAATTCAAATTTGTGTTCAACATTCTTCTCATACTTTCTTCTTGTATGTTTGTTTTAAATTCAAATTTGTGTTCAACATTCTTCTTGATACTTTCTTCTCGTAAGTCCCTTTCATTCTTCTCGTAAGTCAAATCTTATTTGTCAAGTCCCTTTCATTCTTCTCGTAAGTCAAATCTTATTTGTCGCTCTTGCTCGTGATAGTAAGTCAAATCTTATTTGTTGCTCTTGCTTGTGATAGTAGTCTTATTTGAGCAAGAATCTTATTTGTCGCTCTTGCTCGTGATAGTAAGTCAAATCTTATCTGAGCAAGAATCTTATGTGTTGCTCTTGCTCGTGATAGTTCTACTCTTAGTTGTAAGAATTCAAATTTGTGTTCAACATTCTTCTAATAAGTCCCTTTCATTCTTTTCCTAAGTCAAATCTTATTTGTCGCTCTTGTAAGAATTCGACCTCTCTCCCTCTACTCCCTTGTTTCTCTCTCCCTCACTCTCTCTCTCTCTCCCATACCTTCCCCCCTCACTCTCTCTCTTTTTCTCTCTCCCTCCCCTCACTCTCTCTCTCACTCCCCTCCCTCCTCTCCCCTCTCTCTCCTTCGGCTCCCTCCTCTCCTCTCCCTCCCTCTCTCTCTCCCTCTCTCTCTCCTCTGTCTCCTTCTGCTCCCCTCCCCCCTCCCTCCCTCCCTCCCTCCCTCGACCTCGCCCTCCCCTCCTCCCCTCCCCTCCCCTCCCTCTGCCACCAGAACCCCTCTCCCCCCTCTGCTCTCGGCCCCCTCCCTCCTGCCCCCCCCTTCCCTCCAGCCTCCTTCCCCCTCCACCCCCCTTCCCCCCCGCCCCCCTTCCCCCCCTTCCCCCCTCCCTTCCCCCCGCCAGCCCCCCGCCCCCCCTCCCCCCTTCCCCTTGCTGGCAGCCGTGGCCGCCAGCCCCCCCGCCCCTTCCCCCCCTCCCCCCTTCCCCCCCCGTCTGCCAGCCCTGCCCCCTCCCCCCCCCTTGCCCCCCCCTTCCCCCTATTGGTGGCCGCAGCCGCCAGCCCCCCCTTCCCCCCTTCCCCCCCCTCCCCCCCACCCCCCCTTCCCCCTGCTGGCGGCCACGGTTGCCAGCCCCCCCCTTCCCCCCCGCCCCTCTTCCCCCCCTTTCCCCTGCTGGTGGCTGCGGCTGCTAGCCCCCCATTCCCCCCCTTCCCCCCCCTTCCCCCCCACCCCCCCTTCCCCCTGCTCATGGCCGCGGCCGCCAGCTCCCCCCTTCCCCCCCACCCCCCCTTCCCCCTGCTGGCAGCTGCGGCTGCCAGCTGCCAGCCCCCCCTTCCCCCCCTTCCCCCCCCTTCCGCCCCACCCCCCCTTCCCCCTGCGCGGCCGCCAGCCCCCCCCTTCCCCCCTGCCCCTCCCACCCCCCCTTCCCCCTGTTGGCGGTCGCGGCTGCCAGCCCCCCCTTCCCCCCCTTCCCCCCCACCCCCCCTTCCCCCTTCCCCCCTTCCCCCCCGCCCCCCTTCCCCCACTTCCCCCCCACCCCCCCTGTGGCCGCCAGCCCCCCCCTTCCCCCCCACCCACCTCCCCCCCCCTTCCCCCCTGCCAGCCCCCCGCCCCCTCCCCCCTTCCCCCTACTGGCGGTCGCGGCTGCTAGCCCCCCCTTCCCCCACCCCCCCTTCCCCCTGTTGGTGGCCGCGGCCGCCAGCCCCCCCCTTCCCCCCCTTCCCCCCCCTTCCCCCCTGCCAGCCCCCCGATCCCCTCCCCCCTTCCCCCTGCTGGCGGCCGTGGCTGCCAGCCCCCCCTCCCCTTCCCCCTGCTGGTGGCCGTGGCTGCAGCCCCCCCCTTCCCCCCCGCCAGCCCCCCGCCCCCCCTCCCCCCTTCCCCCTGGCCGCCAGCCCCCCCGCCCCTTCCCCCCCTCCCCCCTTCCCCCTCGGCTGCCAGCCCTTGCCCCCCTTCCCCCCCTTCCCCCCCCCCCCCCTTCCCCCCTTCTCCCCCTTCCCCCCCCGCCCCCCTTCCCCCCCTCCCCCCCCCCTTCCCCCCTGCCAGCCCCCCGCCCCCCCTCCCCCCTTCCCCCTGTTGGCGGCCACGGCTGCCAACCCCCGCTTCCCCCCCTCCCCCCCTCTTTGACCCCCACCCCCCCTTCCCCTTGCTGGTGGCCGCAGCCGCCAGCCCCCCCGCCCCTTCCCCTCCTCCCCCCTTCCCCCCCCCGCCAGCCCCCCTGCCCCCCTTCCCCCCCTCCACCCCCCCATCCTCCCTTCCCCCCCTCCAGGGGGCGCGGCCACCAGACCCCACCCCCCTTCCCCCCGCCCCCCTTCCCTTTGCTAGCGGCCGCGGTCGCCAGCCCCCCCCCTTTCCCCTTCCCCTTCCCCTTTCCCTTCCCCCCTCCAGGGGAGGCTGCCCCAGCCCTGCCCCTTCCCCCCTCGCCCCCTTCCCCGCTCCTTTCCCCCCTCCCCCCCTCGACCCCGCCCCTGCCTCTCCCTCCCCTCCTCCTCCCTTCCCTCTTGCCCCTCCATCCTCTCCTTCTCCTTCCCTCCTGGCAGGAACCTTTCTCTCTCTAGTTCCTCTCTCTTCAAATTAAAAAAAAAATCTAGATAAAGAATTAATCAAAAAAATTTGCAAGTACCTGGAAAAAGTTTGTAAGTTTGCTCTTTCTTACTTTCTTGCTCTTCCTTCCTTGCTTTCTTGATCGTCCTTGCTTTCTTGCTTCAATGAATGAAATGAGGGGAGAATGAATGAAGAAGGAAGACTATATATAAGAAAACTTAGGTTTTCCTCCTCTCTCCTATTGGCTTTCCATTCCTCCCCTCTCTCCTATTGGCTTTTCATTTATCCCCTCTCCCTTTGGCTCCCATTACTCCCCCTCTCCCATTGGACTCCCATCCCTCATCCCAATCTTCCATTAGCCCTCCCCCCATCCATTTCTTCTTCCTCCCCCATTGCCACCACTCCCATCCCACATTTCCACCATGTCCCATACTCCTCCCATTTCCCAAAATCCCATATTTCCCCACCTCACCCTCCTCTTTTTCATCCCCTATTAACTCCCCTCACTCATTTCACTCCCTTATTATCCTACTCCCCTATTACCTTCCCCTCTCCCATTCCATTCTTCCCTCCCCAGTCTCACTTCCAGTTCCCATTACTCACTTGCCATTTGAAAACTATTAATATATTATTATACTATTTTTTATACTTATTATCATACACCCCTATTACTTCCCTCTCCCATTCCACTCCTCCCTCCTCACTCCCACTTCCACTTCCTATTACTCACTTGCTATACACATGTGCAAACTATTAATATATTATTATATGATTTTTTATACTATTTGCAAACTTACATTTGGGCAAAATCACAGGTGTCAAAGCGATCCTATTGTGGTCATACAACAACTGTGCTTTTATTCAAGGGCGTATTTATCCTCATCAAAAAGCTTATTTACTCAAGGTATGAAGTGCATAATTTGTGCACTAGGTGTTTACTTTGTTGTATTAAAATTGTTTGCCACACACACACACACATACACATACCGAGAATTTTCTAATATTATCGCATCTACATTTCTCCGATGGGCACAAAACTTTGTATAAGCCTCAACCTAGGTCGTATAGACTTGCATACAAAGTGGTGCACCCATCCCATAAGTACTTGTTCGGATAACACACCTCCAAACGTATTTTATGACGATTGTGCATAACACTAGGAACAAAATGGTGTATAATGTGAGATCGACTATGCAAAGCATATCCAATGGACACAAGACTTTGCACGTTCCTCAACCTAAGTAGTATTGACTTGTGTGCAAAGTGGCATCCCCATCCATAAGAACTTGTTTGAAAAATACACCTACAATCATGTTTTTTGACGGTTGTACATGACACCAAGGCCAAAAACGGTATTTAATACTCAATCTACCATGTAAAGCATATCCAATGGGCACAGTACTTTGCACGTGCCTCAAAAGTGGTGGTATGGTATTCCATGCAAAGTGGAACACCCATTCAATAAGTACTTTTTAGAATATCACACCTAGGACCATGTTTTTTATTGGTTGTTGTCCATGACACTAAGGCAAAAACGATGATTTATGCTTAATCGACAATGCAACGCATATGAGATCATCACAATACTTTGCACACATCTTAACCTAGATATTATTGACTTACATGCAAAGTGGCATGCCCATCCCATAAGTACTTAGTCGAATAACACATCTAGGACCGCGTTTTTTTATGGTTGTGCATGACACTAAGGCCAAAATAGTGTTTAATGCTTGTTCGACAATGCAAAGCATATCCGATGGGCACAATACTTTGCACACACCTTCAACTAGGTGGAATTGACTTACATGCAAAGTGGCACGCCCATCCCATACGTGCTTGATCAGATAACATACCTAGCAGCGTGTTTTTTTACAGACGTGCATGACAC
Organism: Dipteris shenzhenensis; assembly: GCF_047967505.1. Taxonomy (NCBI): domain Eukaryota; kingdom Viridiplantae; phylum Streptophyta; class Polypodiopsida; order Gleicheniales; family Dipteridaceae; genus Dipteris; species Dipteris shenzhenensis. The sequence continues at coordinate 7,536,400 of NC_141604.1, forward strand.
TAGAGCAAAAATAGTATTTAATGCTCGATCGACCATGCAAAGAATATCCGATGGGCACAACACTTTTCGTATGCCTCAACCTAGGTGGTATTGGGAGTACATCTCGGGCCTGACTAATCGGCACTTGATTTTTTCTTTCCCCTGTCAAAGGTGGGAAACAACAATCAACCAGAACTTGTTTGGAACATCAAGTTCTATGAGTTGGTGTGGGTTTAGGCCCACCAAGCTCAGGCCATACTCTGCGTGGAATTCCTCCTTGGTCTTGCAAAACACCTTCTGACATGGAGTGTTAATGTGGGGTGCTTTAAACCTTGACACTGCCCCAAAAAGTGAACAAAATTCTGATATTGCAAATTTAAAATACAAACGTAGACAAACATCTGATATGGACTGTAAACACCCCTGATACATGTAAGGGATACAAAGTTCCACACTTGGCACCCCTGGCCAAAAGCATAGAGCCCTTCTAAATTTTCAAACTCCCAGAACCAAAGATGGTCTGAAAACCAGCATCATCTAGCTGATCCGTTGAAATGAGACTCTTGGTCAGCTTAGGCACATGTCTCACATTTTTCAAAAGAAATACAGACCCATTTGCAAAAGAAAACTTTATGTCACCTACTCCCACTATGTCACATGCATAGTCATTTCGAAGATGCACACAACCTATCTTTCCACTGTCATAAGTGGAGAACCATTCCCTATGGTGAGTAACATGGAATGAAGCACCAGAATCCAAAATCCAATCTTGGGAATATGCATCATCTGAAGTGGTAAGCAACTCTGCAGATAAACTAGACATGAAGAGAATGTCATTGTCACTATCATGTGTGACTGCATTGATTTCCTCGATCTTCACTTTTCCTTTGTCCTCCCTAGGAGTCTCTTCCTTCTGATTTGCACCCCAATTTGCATTCTTTTTCTTATCCTTTTGCTCTCTTTTAAGCTTGTAGCAATCCTTTTTCATGTGGCCCTTCTTGCCACAATAGTGACACTCAATGTTCTGTGCCTTGGACTTGCTACAGGACTTTCCTCTTTCTTGAAACTTCCCCCTGGACTGTGATCTTCCCCTTTGCACATTTAAGGTTGCATCGTGCTTATTGCCTTCCATTGACTTTCATCTAATCTCCTCGGCCAACAAGCTACCAACCACATCATCAAAGTTCCATACTCCGCCAGGTGTAGAGTTACTGATAGTAGTACAGAAAGTATCCCATGAGGATGATAATGAGCATAAGAGAAATATTGCCCTCATTTTCGCATTGAAATTCAGATTTTGAGCTTGAAGCTGACTAAAAGTGATATTAAATTCATTCAAGTGCAAAGCTATGGATACTCCCTCCTTCATGTGTAGTTCAAACAATCTCTTCATGAGATAGACTTTGTTTGAAGCAGTCTCTTTCTCATATGTAGCACACAACTTTTTCCATAAAGCTTCCGTAGTCTTTTCAGTGACTTATACTGTGAAATAAACTGTCTCCCCAAGATGAAGTCTAATGGTAGACTTTGCCAATGCATCCAACTCATTCCATTCATCTGTGGACATAGCTGCAATCCCTTGCAAGGGTTTTACTGCTTCTTTTGAATAAGCACATCCCTTATCTGTTCTTTCCACAAAGAAAAGTTTGTCCCATCAAACTTTTTAATGCTGCAAAACTTCTTTTTAGACATGGAAGAGGATGGCATGATGCAAATAAAGCAAAATTCCAAATGCTAGTGCCTGCAAGAGAGAATCACACCAAATACTAGGTGCACCCAAATGTGTATGCCACAATAGAGTGAAATATCACCAAAACTCAAAGGTCAAAGCATCAAAAGATACAGCTGACTCATCTGCATGTACTATGCATCCATATGAGCAAATTTGGACCAAAAGAAAATGCCAATTGCAATGGCAATCCAAAATTCCAATAAGTGCCAAATGGCTCAAGCATAAACACTGTCCATGGGCATATGCATTAACAATATCTCATCCAAGAGAGCATATCACTATCAGTGCATCAACTGCAATGTGTCAAAGCTATCCCTCAGCATAAAATAGCATCCATGTGCAAAGCATCCATAAAAAATTAGCATCCCACAAGGCAATCTGGGCCTATTAGCGCATCCAATAAGGACCACAATGCATTTAAATGGCCTATAAATCGTCTAGTACAACCAAATGCACACCACGAATGAGTGCACATGGCTCAAACTGCAAAACCAGAGTGATCTGCATAAGGTATGCTCAAAGAAATCATGGTCCCACGGCAATGATTGCTACTGAAAATAGAACCTGAGATTCCTCAAAACATGGGCACCATTGCATAATCGGACTTAGCAAGACAATCTGGAAATATCTCTCTTCTGCTAGAACTCCAAAATCCAAACCGATGAGTGAGAAATGGGAGTCAACACTTATCCATTGCCATGTGGCATAGATCTAAGGTTTCAAAACCTTAGAATGAAAAATGCATAACAGAGAGATGAAATCAAATACATAGAGATCTATAACTGTGAAAATACTCCACCGAATCATGCAAGAACTAACAAGTAGGGGTTTTTAGGCATCTGGAATGCAATGGGACAGACGGTTTTGGAAACCCTAGTCCCAATCACTGGGTCCAACACACGGACTAAAAAATGGTTTTGGAAATTGAATTGTTTGTAAACTCCATCAGAGTGCAAATGATGAGCAACATAGAATTTTAGGACCTCCTGAGTCCACAAGAATTGATAGATCTATAAATGGTTGCTCCAAACTTGAGTTTCAACACTCGGGAAGAAAAACGTTGAAACTAACACAGTGAGTCAGAAATCCAATGAAATGATCCCAAATTCAAGAATGAAAGTGTTTCCAAGCTCCTAAAGTGAAATGGACACCAAAAGCAGGCAATGGTTGCCTCTATAAGTCAATATGGAGTCTCTCTTATCGAATGGGAGAAGCTAAAAAAATGACTTTTTTTTTGAAAACACTTAACAGGCTCTCAAAACCACTTCGTAAAACCAAAGTAACGTTTCCAAAGGTTCCTTCAACGTCTTTGCACACACGGATGCAAGTAAAGTCACCACAAAGCTTCTCATAGAGATTCTTCTTCCTCCCACAGAGCTGCTGAGCTTCTAGGCATTTACACATGCTCAGCTAGATCCCCCGGGCTCTGATACCAGTTGAGAGTGCTCTCAATGGAAGTAGAATGGAAGAGGGAGAGAGAGAAACAAAGAGCCACACAAGTTTTTGGTGGGTGCAAAACACCCTAATCTTCTTTTTTATTCATCTATATATGTGTTTGAGTATTGTACATAATCGGGGTAAAGGCATAGTGACCTTAAACCCCCACAACCAACAACATTTTAATTTGCATGACTCCACGCATGTCTATAGCTTTTGGTAAATTTTTATATATTATTAAATGATTTAAGGGATGAAGTATTGGAATTTCAAGTCATACACAAACTGATGATTACAATTCTGAATAAACCATTACAAATCCAAAACATTTTACATCACAAAGCATTCACGGATAAAACATTGCACAAGTAAATTGAATGCCAAAAAAATAACAGGAGTGTATATTAATTGATCGACCCAAAAGTGTTTGTATATACATATAGCATGAAGCCAAGCCACATGTGGCTTCAAGTACAAAAAAGAATACTAGCTTGCTAGCACTACTTCTATGACTAATCGGAGGCATCCTCGTCACTTGTGTCTTCAAGTACAAAAAACAATACTAGGTAGCTAGCACTACTTCTAGCACTACTTCTCTGACTAATTGAAGGCATCCTCATCATCAATCTCATCATCGCTCCCACCACCCTCAGAGCCTTCTTCATTGCCTTCTTCCTCCTTAATACCCCAAGGAGCCTATAAACGAGGGACATGTATCAATGTATAAAAAATCAAGATAAATTTACAACATTGACATTTTTAAAGTAATTTTAAATACCTACATGGGCATTCCAGTAGCTGGGCTATATTGGTCCTTAGTAATCAATCCCTCATCATAGAAGTGCCTCCAAGTAGATCACCTGCCATGGAGAATTACCAGAATTCGAGCGATTACATTGAGCGAGGCTACAGTTTGAGCGAATACTTTTATAAGTTTTGACATTCTAGTGTGATGATTATGTTCAAAAAGTATCATGCGTTGCTTACTTTTATGGTTGTTGTCCTACCCATGATATTGCAAGTAATCAATTGTCTTATATACAAACAACAATATCTAAAAAAGTGCCCCCTCAAAGAGAGCCAAATTCCAACCCGCAGAGAGAATAGAATTTCCAAAATATGATATTGGCTATGTTTTTGCAAAAGTCAACAAGGAAGGAGGGGTGGAAGAAAGGGGTCACAGTATGTGTTTTTCTTGTGCAATTTCCATTTTCAAGGAAAAGAATAATGGATGAGGATCCTCCTAGGAGGTCGTGATATCGTGGCCTCTTGGGAGGCTCCTCTTAGCTATTTTATTTGGGCCATAACTTGGTCAATCGGACTCCAAATATGGTCATGTTTGTAGTCACAATGATTGGAAAGATATGAATGAATCCATTTATCATGCTAAAGTTTCAAAATCCTAGAGCTTTATAAAGTTTGTACTTAACTTTGTTTCATTAGAACTAGACCTTATCAAACTCTATATTTTCTTATGAATATGGATTTTTATCATATAGAGTTTGGGTCCTTGGTCTCCTCCCTTCCTCCTAGAGGTGTACACATGGTCGTATATTTTGAGATATCGAGCTCCACTCGTGATATGCCAGGGTGACTGTTGTGCATTTATGTCACCGACTTGTTAGCTGCAGATGCAGTTGGTACACCGCCCATGAATAATAGTTGGATGACAGCTATCTTTATGTACTCTAGTTAGTGGCTCAGTTAGTATGCCACCTAGGTTAGCTGAGTTTGGTTTGAGACCCACATATAGGGTTCACCTATTCCTTTTGTACTTAGAGAGAGTTCTTTTGGCTTTCACAACTAAGAAGAGGAAAACTGTTTTTAGCCTCCACCTTTGTGTGTATTCCTCCATTGTGTATATGAGAAAGCTACAAGTGAGACTCCTTACTTCTCTCCCACTCTCTTCACATGGTATTAGAGCTTGGTTCATGGTAAGGAGCTCAAGAAAGCAAACCAAGTTCACGGTGTCTTGGTAAGAGGATCAGTGTTGCTTTCCTTTTTCGAGTTTGGGAGCAAATCTCTACATGTAGCACAGCCGGAAAGTGCAAGAGTGCACTGTCTTAGATTAGGACACCCTTTACAGTGTGGCAAGAGGCAGTATATGGCGAGAGGTGACATTATTTTTTTGATTCGAGGCCATTTCGGGGCTTATTTTGGTGGCGGAAATTTTTCGCATGCACTCAGAAAAGTGCCCTGTTTTTGCTGTGCGACCACTGTTTTGAGGTCGGTGAAAAGTTGCCACAAAAATTGCATCGTATGCCTGTGCATAGAGATATTAGGAGTGACAAAATCATTCTTATTTCCCATTGATGCAAAATCGTCACTAGGAAGTGACTATGTGGTCAAATACCACTTTTGTCAATTTTGCAGATTTGCCCTTGTGAGGCAGAAGTTGTGTTTTTTGCAGTGACATAATATTTTTGCAGTGTTTTGTAATGGCGTTTGATGCTCTTTCACAGTTAGTCACTAAAAAGCTTGACAAGAACAACTTCCAAGTATGGAAGTTTAGAATGACAAATTTCCTTAAGGAAAAAGGCTATTGGGAGTTCATTATTGGAGCTGAATAAGAACCAGTTATTCCTAATGTTTCCAATCAACAGAAGTTTCAGGCATTTAAAGGCTGGCATGAGAGAGCCAGAAAAGTTATATACTAGCTGTCTATCAGTATTTCAGATTCTATGATTGTGCATATTCAAGATGCAACATCGAAGGAGGCATGGGATACCTTCACAAAAATGTATAGCACAAATATGCAAGCCAGGAAAATGCAGCTTAAGTAGGAGTTGCATAATGTGCAGAGAGAAAATATGAGCATCAATGACTACCACATGAAGGTGAAGAAGATTGCAGATGCATTTGCTTCTATTGGGTCGCCAGTGGAAGATGATGATTTAGTTTATGTGACCTTAAATGGTCTAGGAAAGGATTATGCACAATTCCGTACATCCATTGCTGTCCGGGAGAATGTTTTTGATTTTGAGGAGTTGATTGCTCTTCTAATTTCTAAAGAGCAGAGAAATGGTTGTGCATCTTCTTCAGGAGGAACTTCAAAAGAAATTGTCTTCTACTCAAATGCTGGAAGAGGTAGAGGTAGAGGTAGAGCAGGCCGATCTGGAGGCCGTGGCATAAGTCAGAATATGCAGCAAATTCATGAAAACAAGTCCTAAGCATGGCAGAGGGATGGCTTGTGCAAGAGTCATTAGTATATATAACAGAGTTTCTTGCATCCACGGATCCTGATATGCCGCAAGCTTGGCATAACAAGGATGATGATCGCATCATTGGTGAGGTTCCCCAAGGAAAAGGGACTGAAAGAAAGATGAGCGAAGAGCAAATGGAGAAATTCAATAAGTTTTGTATCCTCAATAGCCCTGAGATGTAGAAGTGGATTGAGAGATATGAAGTGGCCAAAGCAGAAAGAATAAATGCAGAGGAGGACGTGGTAACTTTAGAGGCAGGGGGAGCCAAAGAGGTCATGGTGGATGGCAGAGAGGCCAAAATGCAAATAGCAATGTTGAATGCTACTATTGTGGTAAAATGGGTCATATGGTTAAAGACTGCTATAAAAAGCAAAATGACATCATGACTGGAAAATTGCAGCAAGGCAATCATGCATCCTCTAGTAGACAGGGTGATGACCAAAATGAGCATTTGTTTATGGTGCAGCACATGACCAATTCTGTGACAAGTGCAGAAGAAAGCAATGATGTGTGGTATGTTGACTCAGGTGCGTCAAACCACATGACAGGTCATGTAGAATGGATGCAGGATGCAAGGAAAATGGAAAGACCAAGATTTGTGGAGATTCATGATGATACTATACATCCTATTGTGCAGATTGGTAAAATTCCTTTGTCTATGAAGGATGGGAAAAAGAAATACATGTCTGATGTATTTCATGTCCCAAATATTACCAAGAACCTAGTTTCTATTGGTCAAATGGTCGAATAAGGCTTGTAGGTCAGATTTAATCCTCATGGATGCTTTGTTGAGGATATGCAAAATAAAGCTCGCTTGATAGCAAAAGGGAAGAAGAAGGGCAGGATGTTTACGTTAGATGCAGACATGCTTGAATTGAGTGCAACAATGTTTGCACATGGGATTGGTGTAGTTGTAGATATTGATATCTGGCATAAGCACATTGGTCATGTTAATGTACAGAGACTTAAATTAATGTAGGCCCAAAATATTGTTGCAGGATTACCTAAGTTCAAGGTTGCAGAAATGCATAAGGTATGTGAAGCCTATCAATTTGGAAAACAGGCAAGGAAACCATTTCCTAGACATGTTCAAGAGAGTAAGAGGCCATTGGAATTAATCCACTCTGATGTGTGGACTAGTAAAGCTGCATCTATTGGAGGCTGTCATTATTTTGTCACTTTTATTGATGACTACATCAGAAAAGTTTGGGTGTATTTTATGAAAAAGAAAAGTGAAGTGTTTGGGCATTTCAAAGCTTTTAAAGCTATGGTTGAGAAAGAAACATGCCTGCAAATAAAACGCCTAAGGTCAGATGGAGGGGGAGAGTACCTCTCAAATGATCGAGTTTGCAAGGTTCCTACAGGAGCATGGCATAAAGCGGCAATATTCATGTAGTCATACCCCACAGCAAAATGGACTTGCACAAAGGAAAAAAAGGCATATTGGAGAGATATCTCGTGCCATGCTCAATGAAAAAAACCTGCCAGATTATTTTTGGGCTGAAGTAGTTGCTACAGTAGTCTACATAATGAACAAGACTCCCACTACAGCAATACATGGCATGATGCCAGAGGAGAGGTATACTGGTAGGAAACCAGATATTTCTCATTTGAAAGTTTTTGGTTGCATTGCCTATGTTCATGTGCCAAATGAGTTGAGATCCAAGTTGGATCCAAAAGCTAAGAAGTGCATCTTTATTGGTTATTCTCTGCATTAGAAAGGGTATAGATGCTATAACCCTTCTACTCATAAGTTTACAGTAAGCAAAGATGTTGTTTTTGATGAGATGAGCAGCTGGTATAAACCAGTAAATGTGATTGATGATGTAGATGCACAAAATGGTAATGCTACACAAAATTCAGAGCAGCAATCACAAAATATTAGTGGACCTGTAGTGTCCTCTAGCAATGGTTCACATACTTTGCCATGGATAGGGAAATTGAGATGAGGAGGATCTCCTCAAAGCAATGCAGATAGTGGTATGCAAGTATCACAGAAAGGAAAAAAGAAAGTAGATCAGCCCATGTTTGATGTGAATGCAAGTCATTGTTATGTGGATGGTGAATCCAGTGGCTCAGAACAGGAGCCTTGATGATGAGTTGGGTATTCCTTCTATTGTTACGACTGAACTAAGGAAGACAAGGGATGTTTTGAGAGCATTGGTAGTGAGCCTATTTTGTGCAGGTCTACCAGAGCTAGGTATCTTGTGGATAGGCTGAAATATGATGGATTTATAGCCATTCACTATGCCTATATGGTCAAAGTGAAACATGAACTAGAACCCACTTCTTTTGAGCAAGCCATGGGAAATGAAAAATGTGAGAAAGCCATGGATGAAGAAATGGATGCCTTGGAAGCAAATGCTACAAGTAAATTGGTGCCTTTGCCTAAAGACAAGAATGCAATTGGTTGCAAGTGGGTTTATAAGGTGAAGCACAATGCAGATGGTTCTGTGAATAGATACAAGGCAAGATTAGTTGTCAAGGGGTATGCACAGACATATGGCATTGATTATGAAGAAACATTCAGTTTGGTTGCAAGGATGGCAACCATAAGAGCAGTCATTGCTGTGGCTGCATCAAAGGGATGGTCTTTACATCATATGGATGTAAAGAATGCCTTCTTGCATGGTGATTTGCAAGAAGATGTCTATATGGAGCAGCCGCCAGGTTATGTGCATGCTGTTCATCTTGATTTTGTTTGCAGGTTGAAGAAAGCCTTGTATGGCTTGAAGCAAGCACCTAGAGCATGGTCTGACAAGATAGGATAGTATCTTGTGACTATTGGATTTTAGATTTCCAAGGTAGATTTCTCACTTTATGTGAGAAAAACAGAGAAAGGCATTATGCTGCTTGTCATTTATGTTGATGATTTGATCATCACAGGTGATAGTGATGAAGATATCCTTCATGTGGGATATGGCTCTTATAGAGGGAGTATGGATTGGACATGCTGTCCAAATATGGGATGATAGGCTGTAAGCCTATTTTAGTTCCTTTGGAGTAGAATGTGAAGTTGAGTGCAGATGCAGGTGAGCTTTTGGAAGACCCTACTATGTACAGATGCATAGTAGGAAGTTTGATTTATATGACTATTACCAGGCCAAATTTGAGCTATGCTGTTGGGTTGGTAAGTCAGTTTATGCAGGCTCCAAGGAAATCGCATTTGGATGCAGCTAGACGCATATTGAGGTATGTGAAGTCCACATTGCAATATGGACTATTTTATGAGACTGGGGGTCAGATACAGTTGCATGGATACACTGATGCTGATTGGGCTAGTAGTGTTACTGATAGACGATCTACCAGTGGATATGTGTTTTCTTTTGGGAGTGCTGCAGTCACTTGGAGTAGCAAGAAACAGCCTACAATTGCCTTGTCAAGCACAGAGGCTGAGTATAGGGGTGCAGCAATGCCTGCATGTGAGGTAGCTTGGTTGTGTAAGCTACTTTATGATATGTATCAGTCTACAGATGGGCCAGTTGTCATATATTGTGACAACTTGAGCAGTATACACTTGGCAAATAACCTAGTCTATCATGCTAGAACAAAGCACATTAAGGTGCATTATCACTATGTGCAGGAGAAGGTTCTAGTAGGTTTTATTGATCTAGTTTATGTTAGCACAGAGGATCAAGTAGCTGACATATTCATGAAGGCATTGGGCACAGAGAATTTGCACAAGCTCAAAGACCTGCTTGGTGTGCAGGAATTGGGATTGAGCTCGAGGGGGAGTGTTGAGATATCGAGCTCCACTTGTGATATGCCAGGGTGACAGTTGTGCATTTATGTCACCGACTTGTTAGTTGCAGATGCAGTTGGTATACCGCCCATGAATAATAGTTGGATGACAGCTATCTTTATGTACTCTAGTTAGTGGCTCAATTAGGATGCCACCTAGGTTAGCTGAGTTTGGTTTGAGACCCACATATAGGGTTCACCTATTTCTTTTGTACTTAGAGAGAGTTCTTTTGGCTTTCACAACTAAGAAGAGGAAAACTGTTTTCAACCTCCACCTTTGTGTGTATTCCCGCATTGTGTATGTGAGAAAGCTGCAAGTGAGACTCCTTACTTCTCTCCCACTCTCTTCACAATGTACATATGAAGGTGATCTATATTTAGTTAGCACCATGGTCATAATGTGATCAATAATTAATTAATTTTATAGTTCAAACATTTTATTCATATGATCATTTCACGTATAAAATGGATCAAATCATATGGGTAGCATAAAATCAATGAGCTACAAATAGCTATTTGTGATGGGTTATGCTAGGAGGAACTTCTATATCATGGGTGGGACTATTGTTGTTTATATGTAACTCCACAAAATAAAGAAAGCCCTTCAATTCACATGCTACCTTACATAATTTTGAGTGACCACCTTGAGGTGTAGACATTGCAACATTTCCCCTTTTGTATCCATTGAATGATTGCTAACTTGCATGGATTTATTATTTATTGACCTATAGTTTTTTCTTTGTATGTGGCCAAGTATTTTCTCCAATAGTAAGTTTTATCTTTGTAAAAATAAGTAAAAACAATTTCTGATAGTGTCATGTAGATTCAACCATTTTTAGTAAAAAATTATCACTACTACTATAGGTCTAAACAAAGTTCCTCACAAGCATCGATCGAACTTTGGGCTTGCTTGAATGTAGTCACTCAATGTTTCGACTTACTCCCATGGAGAATTACCAAAATTCGAGCGATTGCATTCAAGTAAGGTGGTAGGAGTTGGGTATCCGTCGTGCCTCTCTGTGCTACAGACTGGGGTCCTCTTTTGCTAGCTTTAAGGCTTTCTTCCACATGCTTATGAGTGATGTGTGGCTAGTGGTTGTCCTCCCTCTCTCATGGAAATCTTAACCAATGCCTTCCTCTTTAGCAAAGACCTCTTATTCATGAGGATATTGGCGAGTCTTTGTCGTTGCCCATGTGTTAGTGAACTCAAGATGTTCTGGATTGGGATACCTCTTGCATAAACTCTTGATGGTATCCACAGCCAAACTTTCTTTTCTACTCTTTGAATTTTGTAAAGTAATCTTTGTATCCTTATGACCTACAAAGTGCATGGACATGACTTCCTTCCCCCGTGAATCATGCAAGATGCCACCCATCTCAGTGATATCATAGTATATCATACCATCACCCTCTAGCACGTTTGCATCTATATTATCCTTGCCACCAAAGCAATGTGCCATGCATCCTATGTGGCCACTCTCCATTCTACTACACTTGCTTCTACATCGCATGTGATGAGCTACTACAATGGGCACTCACCTTTGGAGAAGGGGCTCCCAATTGTGCAGGAGTAGGTGCATGGCTCTGCAATGTGGAAGGGGCTCTGGACCACGGGAGTAGGCTAGTGGCTCTATGATCTAGAAGCAACTCTTGACTGCATGGGGATAAGATGGTAGCTCTGCCTTCTACTAGGTTGTCTCAACTCCATAGGGGTGACCACAAGTGGTGTGGGTGTGGGGTGGTTTGGAGTCTGTATTATTGACTCTTGTGGGTGTTTTGAGTGCTTGTCATGTAGGTATATAACTCCTATGGAGTGGGACGGTGCCCCAAAATATTATATAATTGCTGCAAGAATGCATATCGAGGATCAAGCGAGCCTCCTAAAGAGCTTCCTAGCCACATGATGAACTGCAAATAGAAGAAAGAAAAAAGAGAAGAAAAAAAGGGAGGAAGAGAATAAGAGGAAGAAGATTATACATTCCCTTATTTCCATCAGGCCCTCTTTCCACAAGATTATACATCATGCTCCCTATACTCTCAGCCCTCTTTCCTTATCTCACCCTCATGCTTTATCCCAATTTCCATCATGCTTCTCCTATTCCCCTCATGCAATCCCTTATTTCCATCATGCATGCCCTCTTTCCACAGGCATAAAAAATCATGCTCTACCCCTATACTTCCCTCATGCCTCCCTAATTCCCCTCATGAGGAATATGTTTCATCTATCTACAATGCTCTCTTCCCATAAGAAAAGCAAAAAAATTGATCAAATTGTCTCAGCACATCGATACACGTGCTAATAGCGCGTCTATAGGCACAAGTACACGGTTCAAAAATAGCTTGATGCACTGTTAGATGCGCTTTGACACCCAAAAATCGACAAAAATCTGACAACAATAGAATGATGAACCTCTAGATATAACAAAGTGCCCAAAAACATTCTTTCTTGCATGCAAAAGAGGACGAATATGAAGAAAACATCTTTCCAAAAGGATAAGATGCATCATAGATTGAGAGAGAAGAGCAATTGACAAGAGGCTTACCTTGGATAGAGGTATGAAAAGCTTCTTCTCCTCCTCAAAAGCTCTTGTGGCTTCCTTCTTCACCTCTTCTTTGTATGCTCTGAGATGAATGTGTATGCTTGGAGATGAGTTATATACGCTTGGAGATGGAAAAACAAGTGGAGAGGAGAAGTAGTCGTGGCAAAGTGAGAAAAAGGTTTTGTTAATGCAGGTTTAGAACCAAGTGTAGTGTGTCTAAAAACACATCTATAGGCACATCTTTACTGTGCAATAGATGCTTTTATAGACACGTTTTCACATAACATACATGGTAATAGACATGTTACACACATTTTTTGGGTGAAAGTTTCAAGGGAATTACTGTTGTGATTATGTATAGCATGTCTTCATCTACAACAAGCACCTCCAATGAGGATGAATCCCTACATCTCCACAATTGAGAAATATGGTTGGAGCAAAAAATCAAATATATGTGTGATTGATGTTGAAGGTGCATGTATGGTGCATTTAGAATTACAATCACTCACACCTCAAACTACGGAGAACGGGATGCGACCATATCCATGATAGAGGTTGATTGAGGTACCTATGGGTGTTCAAGTGTTTCATGTATGCTCCTTTTCTATTTGATATAGGATGCAATGCCACACCCACATATGTTTGCCTATGCTCGTCATGAGGAGGGGAAGTGTCAATGATATGAGGTAGGATCTTCAGGGGGGGACTGTTATGGATGCATGGAATGATGGTGATAGTAGCCCTCCACCATTACCTCATGAGGCTATGGAGGAGGAGGTGTTTGATGATATGGTGCAAGATCTATTTTCCCATGAGTTCTCAGGGAGGGGTGGTGGTGGTGAAGTGGGCTATCACTACAAAGAAAGAGATGGTGGTGGTGAAGCGGGTTATCAAAGAAAGAGATGGTGGTAGTGAAGCGGGCTTTTCACTACAATTTGTACTCCCACTGGATGCATGATGTGTTTGAAGGGGGCCTTCCAAAGAGTAAGAAAATGTTGGTTCATAGATGGAACAATGAGGCAAAGATGAAACAAAATGAACAAAACTTTATTCATGAGTGGTTACATATATAGGCAACTGCCTCAATGTTGGTAGCCACAATTATCTCTATGATTATCTCAATCAGTCACCTCCTATGATCACTCCAAATCCACACATCACACCAACCTGACATACCTAACTACCAAGTCAATAGAACCTTCTAGCACACCTACACTCACACACTCCTTGCATAGGACTCCAAGCCCATAGGCACACACACACACACATACATCAATTTGTCCTTCAGTCCCCCCCACAAATTGATGACCTCATCCCTCAGTAGTAGTACATGGGATCAAGGACACAATTTGACAAGGATATCTCTGTCATTAGCCCTTTTTTGTGTCAATTACACATTGATTTAGATTTTGTTTCTCAAATGACAATGCAAAATAGGTTTTGTCATTTTCACATGAAAAACGTCAATTGATTTTTATTGTCAAATGAAAAACTAGTTAAAAAATAATAATTCATATGTTTAGATGAAATCCAAGCTTAGGGAATCCAAAGCACATGAATGATTTTAGGGAATCCAAAGTGGTGGCTCGTGTGAGCCACCTACTCAAATTTAATGATGCTCACCCAAGACTCACCTTCTTGCTTTAGTGATATTCATGAGAGTCGAGAGTCAGGCTTGAGGAGGAGGCTCTCAACTTTCAAGCGTGAGGAGTTTCCAGTAATGCTCTCAAGCTTGAAAGTTGAGAGCCCTCAGCCTAGATCGAGCTCGTGTACATCCAGTGGTGCCTCCTCTCGATATGCATGTAGACTACACTTGCCAGTACCTCCTTCTGTTGCAATTTCTACCTACACCTCCCTTCTCTCATTTGTGAGGGGAGTCCTGAGTCCCAAAAATCTCCTCCATTGCAACTGTTTGCAGCAAGTTGGAGCCTAGAAGATCCATTTTTTATGATAGTCCAGCCCCTCCATGCAACTGTGGATGCCACAGGTCAGCCAAGCATCTATTATGATCATGTAAGCAGCTAAGCGTTGCTTCAGCAAGGTGAAAATGCTACTAGTGAGCTCTAAATCCTGTTGCCTTGCCTCAGGAATTCAACTTTAGCGATACATGACCTGTGTGGCAGAATGGACCTTGGTAGTAAAGGGGTCCTTAAATTTGAAGACGTTGCCCCATTCTAATGCTGCTACAAGTAATTGTGGATTGTTCGAGCAAAACTTGTGAGGCAGACTATTGCTGCACGAAGAGAGGAGCTCTCCAGCTGACAGGAGGTCTTCAATTACATCTGTCCAGTCTCGTTCAGTAGATCTGGCAAGATTGGAGTCATTAGTCGATTATGTGAATCTTGGATTCATTCGGCAATAGCTCCATTGCAGGTCTCAAAAATCTGCCGATTGCTTGCAAGGTTGGGAGCTCAAAAATTTGCCGATCGCTTGCAAGGTTGGGAGCCAGAGGCATTCATCAACAGTTGCCAGCCATGCATGGAGGATTAGAGCAGTCGGATCTTGTAGCCCGCCCTTCGCCTTGGAAGAAACATTCTGCACCACTACCTTCCTGGGAAATTTCAAGTGGCTGGTCGAGTCCCTCAAGGCTCAGAGGATCCTCCAAAGGCTTCATCACATGCTCTCTATGCCCAAAGAGTATAAGCTCCACCGCACTTTAATCCAACAATCCTCCCTCCTTCCTCGTCTATCGCCTTTCCTCCCTCCTTCCTAAATCCTCATTTATCGCCTTTCCTCCCATGTTGGAGAAGTACTATTTTGCTTTGTAATATTTTGCAAAAGCTGGCTGTTGTACATGTAGAAGGTGAGTGAAGGTATGAAATCTTAATGCAATTACTTGTTTCTCTTTTGTGGAGTCAAAACAGTGTGTTTTGATGCAGTTTTGTATTTTTCTCTATAGGTGTTGATTGCTTTCGAATTTATTGTTATGGAAGGTTCAAGCAGTTCTAGAAGTCTTAAGAAATGAAAGGGGTGTGATTTTTTATCTTTTTCAATAAAGTAGGTGATGAGACCCATGGTGAGTAGTCACAAAAACATAGGGAGTTGTATGCATATTTGTTTGGAGATGAGGATGATGACAGTATGGATGAGATGCAAGAATTTGAGGGACATAATGATGTAACACAATAGAGAGAGGGGATGATAGTTAGGGGGTATTGAAGTCAATGGCACTTGCAATACCCTTGGGCATACAAGGTGCAAGTAGGGGAGAAGGTATTAGTCAAGTGTGAATATTGTAAAAAGTTTAGAAAAGAAAATGTGTATGCTAAGGAAGGAGCACAATCATTGCAGTTAAGTGCATTAAAGGCACATTCTAAATCAGAGCAGCATCAAAATGTAGAGATACACTTTTGAGATTGGAAAGATTGAGAAAGAAGTCCAATAAGGGAACGATTTGATGCATTGCATGATAAAGCAAGGGAGCAAATTGTATGTCTCATGAAGTGTGTTTATTTCTACTCTTGTTTCAATATTCCATTGGAGAAGTATCCACATCTAGTCCAGTTTAATCGTTACATGGAAATGCCAAATATTTCATTGATGGATGAATATGCTTCTTATGTAAATCCAGTCTCAGCTAGAGAATTTTTGATGGCACTTTGGAATGACTTTCGAGAACTATTAAGTGTAGAAATGCTGTCTAGTTCTTTCTTTTCTATCATGGTTGATGAAAGTACAGATCGCACATTAGAGAAGCACTTGATCATTTATATCACATTTTTAAAGGAGAATAAGCAGGTCACAAAGTTTGCATGCTTGGTGTTTTTGTTTGATGGTGATGCTAAATCTATATTTCAAGCAATGATGAAGTTCTTGGAGGAAGTGCAGCTTGACATAAAGAGAATGGTTTCTATTGCTACTGATGGTGCTAGTGTGATAATAGGATTGAATTTAGGAGTTGTTACATGCTTTCAAAGTATTCGTCCTAGGCTATTGGCCACACATTGTATAGCTCATCGGGAAGCTTTAGCTATAAAGGATGCAAGCAAATGCTTTTGGAAAATGCATGTGGTTGATAAGTTGGCTGTAAGTGTTTACACATGGTTAGGCAAGTCAACTAAGCATCACAATGAATTCAAAGAGTTGTTGGATGCCTTTGAGATTGTTGAGTTAAAAGCACTTTGATACCATAATGTTAGATGGTTATCTAGAGGTCAAGTGATGAAGGGGCTTGTTGAGCATATGCCTGCAATTCTAGAAATTTGGAAAGTTCAAAATTTAAAAGGCTATCAGATAGACACTATATTCCAAGTGCAATTTCTTATTAACCTTCTTGCAGATGTGCTAGAATTATTGAACATCTTGAGTAAGAACTTTCAACATGAAGTAGTTGATCTTACAAAAATAGGATGCAAGCTAGACAGCACCATTAATACCTTAAAGAAGATGTTTTTATGCCATAACAAGCTTTTTGGAAAGGGGAGTACATATGTAGCTCCTTTTTTGAAAATGGCAATTACAGGTGGTTTGAAATATACAAAAAAATGATGCAATCATAAATTTTAATTTAAGGTTTGTTCCAATGCCTAGAAAGCAAGATAATGCCTCAGTCTCTACTCAAGGAGAGTAGCAACAAGAAGATGGTATCCTATTGTAGCATAGTGTGCCTTCTCAACATGATGATAATAATACGGGAAGCATAGATGATAGTATATTGTTCGGGAGAACATTTGTGTAGGCTGTAATTGATGCATTGAATAATGGATTTATAGATTTGGGTATTTTTTATGCTGTTAAGTTCTTTGAGCCTAGAAGTTATCCAAAGCATGTGAATGATAGAGAATCAAAGACTCACAAATGTCTTGCAAAGCTACTTGAAAAATTCTGCAACGGTTGCCACCTGGTTGCAAAGAAAGAGTTGCACCTTAGTGAGTGAGAAATTTGTGGAGCAGCTATACGCAACAGGGTCTGATAAACAGATGCCAAAAGCATGGGAATTTTGTGTGTCCAGTGGTGGGGATGGATGGTTTTTGCAGTTTCCAGAGTTGATGCGACTATAGCAAGCCATATGGGTTATTCCAGCAAGTACAACAGAGTGAAAGAGGCTTTTTGAGACAAAATAAAATCAAAACTATAGATAAAAGTAATCTAGTGTTGGAAACATTAGATGCTCATATGATGCTTGTTTCAAACCAAGTCGATCCTTCCAGTTCATCTTGGTCTTGGGAAAATGAGCAAGGAAAGAGTAGAAAAATAAAGATGTGAACAATTTTAAGTACTTCTATATTATTTGTTTAGTGCTTTTTCTATATATCACTTCTATATTATTTGCTAGTGCTTTTTCTAAATATTTCTTTAATGAAAGATTTATTTATGTGGATTTTTCATGAAATAATTTTTAATGTCAAATGAAAAATGGAAATTCTATTTTGTTTTTCACGAGAAAAATTGGTGTATCAAAATTTATTTTTCAACTTATAAGTAGGGGAGTAGCTGAATCTTTTTCCTTGCACGGGATGCTCCATTATGGTCCCTACCAATATCTCACTCCTCTCTCAGTAGTAGTATCAAGGATGCTCCAAGTCATGGTCCCAACGTGTGACTCAACTCCTAGGACTCTTGGTTTACAACTGCAAGATAGAAAATGATTATGTATGGAAATCCCCATGAGTCCAACAAGGAAAAATCTCAAACAAAAGACTAACAATCATTTAAGGATGGACTATATCCATGGTAGAGAACCATTATTGACCTCACCCTTGTCAGAATTGACTTGGGTGTTGTAAGCAGTGAGAGATTTAACATCCTTTGGTTCTTCTTCTTTTGTCTCTGCTTCTTCCACAGAGTTTGCTGAACATCTCTTCTTTGCATAGCATTCTTTTTCAAAATGTCTAGGTTTTCCACAAAAGTTGCACTTTATTTTGCTCTTTCCCTTGACGTTGCTTTTGGCCAAATATGCCCCATGTTCTTTGTAGTCACTTCTTTGTTTTATTTTCCTTTTCTTTTTCAAGAGGGATGCCTCAATTTCCACCAGACTAATCTCTAGTATAATGGTGGGTCTTAGCATGGGAAGGTGATAAAAAAAGCACTGTCTGGGATTTTAGTGGTATAGGACACCTATTTCAAACCTTAAAAAATTATTGCAATGATAAAATGTGCTTTTTGACTCTTACAATATTGTAAGTTCATTAAAAAACATTGATATTAAAATTTTTAAATATATTAAGGTACGTAATTTGTGCTATAAGTAATGTGCTATGTGCTTTCATAGAGCACAAAAAGCATGTCACCTAACCATGCTTAGACCCTGGTGAGTGGTGATAATAGTGCCATATTCTTCAATTAGGCTTCTAAGTAAGATGGCAATTGCAATATCTTCATCAAGATTAAACTTGATGCCAGATAACTGAGTCAAGATGCCCTTCATTGAATTTAGATGTGAAGAGATGGATTCTCCTCTATCCAATTTTAAATAAAAGAACTTGATGAGCAAGCTAAACTTAGAACATCTCCCTTGTGCTCCAAAAACATGCTCAAGATGAGTCCATGGAGCATGAGCAATGTCACATCCATCAATATGGTGGATAAAAGAATCACTCAATCCAAGAGCAATTATGGCTAGTACTTTTTCATATTTAGGAAGCCATAAAGCTTCTCCTTCCCTAGTTGTAGGTTTAGTTTCTTTTCCATTAGCCACCTTCCATATTCCCTTTTTCATGAGAATAAATTTCAGTTTGGTCTACCAAGTGTGAAACTCCTCTCCCTCAAACTTATCTATCTTGAGTTTGGAGGCCATTTGGGAAGGTCTTACCAATTTAATTGCAGTGTCTAATCCCTTTACAAAAGATTAATCTTTCTGAACAAAGAAATCATCTTCACCATTTAGATGCAAATTGCTAGATAGAAATTCAGAAAAACCTAGTTGTTTGGCATATGCATAACTAGTTGGCTTCTCCCACAACCTCTTAACTAGGGTCTTCTTTACCTTGTACTTTGTCCTTGTAGTCTTCTTATCATTTGAAGAACATTGAGAACTTGGCATGTTGTCAAGAAATCACAATCAAATGAACTTTAAAGAACATTATTTGAACTAAAAAGGCTATCTCTGAATCTCTGAACTGTACTTTAACTCCTCAAGCATCACCTTAGCATTTAGTGTAGCATTAAACTTCAAAAAATAGTATAGAAATGCTTGCAGAGAACAGAGGAACCTTGGAGGATTGATACCTCACTCCACATAGCATCAAGTAAGGGGGATTTGTAGTGCAATCAAAGGTACTTAGAAGAGAAGAATTAGTGCAAATCTCAGATGAAATGGTGCATCACACTACCCGAGGCAGTAGCATCTTCTTCACCTATAAAAGCCATGTCTTCTTCAAAACCCAACTAGTTTTTCTTTAGTTTCTCCTCATTCTCTTGACCATTTCCCCTCAGATTTCACCAACAAGTAGCCCATAGGGTCGCCTAAGTAGTCCTTAGACCATTTTGGGAATGGTGGCTCCAGCAAGCTGAATTGAAAGAAATGGCAGGGGATGAAGCGTGAAGAAGCACCAGCTATAGAGGCTTTATTTCTTCAATTCCTTCAAGGTGGAAGTGCACTCTAATGAGGGGAAACTATAGCTGAAAGGGTAGGAGCAATGGTGGCTTGTAGGTGGAGAATAGGCTTAAGGCATTTCAGGAAGGAAGGTGGAAGGAAAACTCCATTTGGGAAAGAAGAGGGAATCTTCAAAGAATCTCGTGGATTCTCTTCCTAGGCACTAGGATTCTCAACAAGCTCTAATACCACATGTTGGTTTATAGATGGAACAATGAGGCAAATATGAAACACAATGAACAAAACTTTATTCATGAGTGGTTACATATATAGGCAACTGCCTCCATGTTTGTAGATCCCAGATCCACAATTATCTCCATGATTATCTCAATTAGTCACCTCCTATGATCACTCCAAATCCACACATCACACCAACCTGACATATCTAACTGCCAAGTCACTAGAAACTTCTAGCACACCTACACTCACACACTCCTTGCATTGGACTCCAAGCCCATAGGTACACACACACACAGACATCAATTTGTCCTTCAGAAAAGAGGTATAGAGCAACTATATGGCTTGAAATATCATGATAGGCACAAGATGCTTCAAGTAAGTATGACCTGGCATAATATATTTTTTCTTCCAAATTTGTGAGTCTAGAAGCAACTAATCAACCATCACTCATGTGTTCAGTTCATACTACCTACTAGCATTTCTCATTGTGCATTGAAGGACATAAAGGATTGTATTTACAAGATCTGGTCAAGCTTGTGAGGTACTCCACACTATACAAAATGTGAAGTGTATCAATACTTGATGCAATGTTTTCATATTGCTAATATGGTGTACTTTTTTCTTTCTAGGTATGTGAGCTCAAAGGAAATAGATCACACCATGCTTGAGGTTGCTTGAGTTATGTCAGTGGAGGTGGTTTGTTTAGTGGAGGAGACATTTCTACGTTCTATTCTCACAAGTACATCTCATAGTACATTTGGTGGATGAGATTGCTATATGCAGTACTGTACATGCACGATGGTTGTTCTTTCTCGAGCGCTTGAAGACCTTGAAGGGTTTGTGATCTCAAAGGAAATAGGTCCCACCATGCTTGAGGTTGCTTGAGTTATGTTAGTGGAGGTGGTTTGTTTAGTGGAGGAGACCTTTCCATGTTCTATTCTCATAAGGTAACTACATCTCATAGTGCATTTGGTGGATGAGATTGCCATATGCGGCACTATACATGCACGATGGTTGTTCTTCCTCGAGTGCTTGAAGACCTTGAAGGGTTTGTGAGACAAAATTCAAGGCCCAAAGGTAGCATGGCCGAGGGTTGGTTGGTACAAGAGTCACTTGTATATATTTTTGAGTTTGTTGTCTATGTGGATAGTTCTCTCCCATGACTATGGAGAGATGAAGAAGACCTAAGGATGACCTCTATTATGCCTCAAGGGAAAGGATGGAGCAAAGTAATGGACATGGACTTGCTTAATAATCTAAGCCTCTGTTGTATGCTTAATAGTGATGTGATGAAAAGATGGGTGACAAGATATCAGGATGCAAAGGCAAGAAGACAAGGAGAAAAGCCCTCTTTCGTACACACCATGGATCTCGTGTGCCATACCCTGAGCTCTCTTATGCCATACGTTGAGCATCTAAGAGCACTTCCAAATGATATTCATGTCGATTGGCTACTTGATGAAATGGAGAGAGCAGAGAGAGATGAGGGGATGAATATCACAATGAAAAAATGGGAGTGTGCTAAAGGATGCATGCAAAAGGTTGGTATATAGAATGTTTTGCATAAGTTAGCAGATTTCAACAATTTGGATTGCTTATTCAATTGATTTTTTCTTGGTGTAGTGTACTATGTTCAACGATAAATGGCATGAGGGCAAGCATTTTTGGACACAATAGATTGATGATAAGAGAAACACACAAGATTGTGGTGTCATTGCTAGCTTTGAGCGAGTCAATGGAGCCATGGATGATTATTGTGGCATAATCTAAGATATTATGAAGCTTGAATTTTGGCGCTTCTTTGTGTATGTTTTGATGTCAAGTGGTTTAAGGACATGGTGGAAAGAGGCTCTAATGCAACAATCAAATGCCATGCAAGTGGCTTTGTATATAACTATTGATTCCACAAAGTTTTGGCAAAGTAAGAAGGACACACTAGCACTACCACAACAATGTGAACATGTATTGTACATACATATAAAAATACTCACTTTTAAATATTTAATACCTTCGATGCAAAGAAAATAACATGATGTATTTGTGTTTGAATTAGGTTGTCTATCAACCAATGGTGGATAATAATAGGTGGTAGCATGTCATACCTATTACGCCATGTTCCAAAGCGATGTATAGTACATTTACTAATGTGGAGCATATGGAGGATGATCATGGCCATGGAGGTGATGATGATTGTGATAGGAGAGATGAGGATGATCATGAGATAGGAGACACAAATATTTAGGCCATTACCCATGAGGATGAGCTTGCCATTGGTGATGCTAATTTTGATGAGCACAGTAGCGCAAAGCAGTAGTGGGATGAAAGTATTTGTAGATCTCCACATTGGTATGGATATTGAAATAGATGGTTTGGCAAGGGTTGATCTCATTGAGGATGAGATCGAACCAAATACAAGGGACCCATCTCTTCTGCCCGAATTCCCATCTTTCCAGCCAGCTGTGGAGAGATGAAGCCCATCATTGTATCATTCAAATTTCTTACATATTGGCAAAACCATTTTAAACATTGTCTCTCCTCACCTCACTTAATTTTTGTATATGTGTGTTTGGAAAAAAGCATATTATGGTGTGTGACACATGCATAGCATTGATTTTTTTAATTAAATTAGGTGCTTTGGTAATCATGGGAAATGTTTGGCAGGCCATGATGTAGATTTATTAGCTTGTAGTAAAATTTTAAACTCTGTTGCATGTTTATAAACGTGTATAAATGTGCATCTATTATACAGTGCACACGCACTATTAAACACATGTATAACTGCATTTATAGATGCATGTATAGTTGCACTAGTAGATATGCCCACTATTTTTTGCATCTACCATGCACGTCTATAGATGCAGTGTGTTATTGTGATACATCTTAGTTTTATAGATTGTAGAGTTCATGTATACAAATAAATACAAAAAGTAGTGTTTGTCAATATAAATGCAAGTTATGGACACAACAAAAGAGTGCTCATCGAGATAGAATTGAGGCAAAAGAAAAAAAGTCACATTAGCCATGGGAACATGCAAGGTCAGTAGTCCATAAGGGCGAGTCTATGAGCACCATAGTTTAACTCGGGGACGAGCATTTTCTGAGCGAAATCTTCCGAGCGTCCGAGCGAAGGAAAAAAAAAGCTTCCAACTATGCATAAATATGGCAAAAATCGATCAGAAGAAAACATAGTTTCACTTAGAAATATGCAAAGTATTATAGCAATGCCTATTTTATACAAAAATCTTTAGGTGAATCTGTAGGAATGGTGAGAGCATAATGGGATGGCTTTTGAAGAAACCCACATGTAGAGTAGACTTCTCTATGAAAATTCCCTTATGATCCTTCTTACAACTTTTACTTAATAGGGGGTGACATTGAAAACCCTCTCTCAACCTATCTTCATGAAAGAGTTTCTTCAAAGAAAACTCATTGAAGCAAGCCATCCAGGTAGTTTCGCCAGCGAAACCCCTTTGAAGCAAGTCTCCCAAGGTAGTTTCGCTGGCGAAACTACCTTGGACAGCACTTTTAAAAGTGACATAACTTTCATATCCAATGTCCAAATATAGTCATTCAACCACTCAAATTGATCTGAACACCCCATTTGAGCACATCTATGGAGTTATATTTTGGAAAATCTTTCATATATAGTATTAAATATTACATTTATTTTATGAGAGTGATATATAAGCCCAAGTTAATACTTATTTATAGTAATTTAAACTTCTTTAGAAACATGTCCATAAATATGCTATAAAAACACTAAAAAGATATTGCCATATGATATAAATGTGTTAATAAGTAATTATATATGCATAGTATTATTACATTGAGAGTGATTATGAGGAATGTTTCTTAAAGGAATCAACACTTTTTTAAGGTAATAACAGGGGTACAAAGGGATGTCTTTAAATAAGAAAATTATGTTGTGTAAAAATGAATGAGTGACTAGTCTGTATATTTTTATGATAAAGAGATGTAGTTCTAGTGAAAATAAAAGTGTAAAAACCATGTCTCCTAAAGAAAAACATTTTTAAAAATCTCTTGAAAAACACGCTCGGATAAACCTGCTCATAGGTTTTTGCTCGTAAAATTGACGCATCCGTTTAACTCCCTTCTCTACTCAACATAGTGAAGCCTTATCATACACCTTACACACCATAAGATATGACCTTTGACATAATAATTATGATATTTACAAGTCCTTGTTTCCTTATTATAATGTGGTTGTATAGGGGCTACCTCAAAAATTTATGACAACTTTAAATTTTTAGGAAGTTGTAAAATGATAACAATCAACTCTGTGGCATTCACAATTTTACCTTTTCATTATAAAGATGATGAAAGTTTAAAATTGGGTATCCATTCATTGAATATACTCTTTACCATATATTCAAGCACAAGAACGATCATGGGATATGTACATGATATTTCGAAAAGGCATAAATGAATAATAACAATACCAGAACTTTAAGCTAGACAAACCATGCTCTATATAGTGTACATAAGGAGATCTAAAAGTCCTTTTTGTTACACGTGTAAGTTTCCCATTACTAGGACAAAAAAAATATTACAAACCATTAAAAGAAAATATCTTTAACCTATTAACCACGACCACCCAAAAAAAAAGGAGAGGACACATGGTAGCTTGGAGAAGAGTCTGCCATGTGTCACAAAGAAGGAGCTTTTGGAGGGGGGAGGAGGTGGAAGGACAAGAGGGAGGCTTTAGGGAGGAGGTGGAAAGACAAGAGGTAGCTTTAGGGGCAAGGAGGAGATACAAGGTCAATGGAATGAAAGGAGGAGATGGAAGGTCAATGGAATGAAAGCAATGGAAGGTCACCTTTGGGAGGAAGGAGGAGCTGGAAGGTTAATGGAATGAAAGGAGGAGATGGAAGGTCTCAGAGCCATGGGCTAAGACTTAGCCAAAATTTAAGAATCAAAGATCCACCTTCAGATGGGGAGTGGTTGAGGATGGTCATGCATCTTTGCTTGTGCAAAGCACGGGTTCAGTACTCATCCCCCTTTATTAGAACAAGAGAATGCCATAGCTTATCCTCATGAAAATTGCTCTACAACTAAAGAAAACTATTGCATGTAAATAATAGAAGTAGACCATAATTAACCACGTGCAAAGAGACAGTACCTATACTAATTAGGTTGAAGTATACATAGCCCTTCTTAAATAATTTAAGAATAAAGAAACTCTCACATTATCATTGCACTATTTAAAGTTTCACTCTCTTACATCTCATAGGGCCCTTCACTTAAAGAGGATAGAATTGTCTACAACTCAAGTCTAGATATGGGTTCTCCTTGTCCTAGGTGGACAATGCATCACAATCAAGCAAGAGTATATAAAATGCAAAGTTCATCTTGTTAGAGAAGGAAAATATACTTTATTTCAAAAAGTCGTACATGATGGTCTTATAAAAAATTGAATTTCCCAATTTTCAACATGAGCTCACTATTACTATATTAAACCCGATAATTTCATGTAATCTCGTAGCGATATATATGCATTTGAACATAAAGGTACAAATGATTCTCAATTGCGAGTCGATCTTTACATATCTAAATAGAAGATGCATGTAAAGTTTACAAATTTCAAGACGACCACTTCTTTGTGCGCCTCATTAGGTTTGTACAGCTTCTTAAGATCGCGTCTCATTAGGTTTGTACAGCTTCAAGAGTTTCCTATTTCGTCATTACCTGCAAAATGAGTCTTCAAATCAGAGAGTCGTTAGTGTATATTGCATGGTTGAGCTGTGCCTCTTCACGTGAAAATTATCTATAGATCAGAATCGAGTCATGCCGTCGTTGTCTCTCTTTAACGGATATCTCCACTGTTAACTTGATAGGTTGAAGCGTGCCGGAAAACGTTTCACATAGCTTGGTTGGCACCCCGTCCACCTTCTCTCATCCTGCTTCTTCCCAAGCTCTGGTTTTCCTCACATGTAGCCAATCTTGAAGGTGAATGTGCAGGGTCTGGAGGAGGTGGACAGAATGCCAGCAAACTTTGTGATCAGTATTCTGACACAATTCAACCCATAGCGACTCCCAAGCTGTGGAATGAAACATTGGAGCCGAAGTGATCCGTTGCTGAACCATCGACGTTGCCTCGCTTTTATAGTGATTAGAAGCGGGTATTCGTGTAGGTTTACATCGAAATTTGACACAACGCAGAAAGTAAAGGTGGCTCAAGATAATGGAATACCGAAAAGACGGTAGGGACAGGGCTGATCGGGCAAATAAAGTGAGAACCAAGGCAAATCCTGCAAACAGCGCACGATATTTCCATAGTGGCATTGAAAAAAAAAGATGCAACGACATAGAGCTGTTAGATAGCAAATGAGCCAAGCATATGCTGCCATGCAAAGGGCACAGGGGAAAGCGAAAGATTTATGTGAGCGATCCGAAGGCAGGAAACCGGTGGGGACAAACGAACATATAGAACAGTGCACGACCGCAAAGATGAGAGAACGCATGATGCACACCAAAGAAAGCAGCAAGAATCTAGAAAGGAAAAGAACTAGAGCTGGAAGGGGCACATATCAGCGAAGGAAAGAAGATGCTGCAAATCAAAAGCTTGAGCTGCAGAACGCGAGAAGATATTGATGATAATTGGCAGCTCGCAAGCGGCGATTTGGCAAGGATTTTTTGTTTGGAGAGCTGGCTACGCAAAGACTTAGTGAGGTATGTAAGGACATCAGATCCTCATGAAAGTTTGAAACTCATCGTAGGTCGATGCTTACCAGCACAGGGCAGAGGAGGCAAGATGCGAACTGGCAGGGATGGAATCAATACAGACATGGGTGGCAGCAGAAGACAGCTTTATTGAGGAAAGGAATAGCTCAGCTATGAGAGCGGAGCCTACAGTTAACCCATCGCGAGTCGGTATCATAGAGAGCGACAACTACTAGTCTACAGGATTAAGCTGGGAGACTTGACGATTAATAAGCAAGCACTACACGCTCAGTGATCAAATGTTGAACGTGTTGAAAGGCGTATATAGCTTCTATAAAGTGATACGGGACGTTCACGTAGAAGAATCCACTGAGCGGCTGACAAAATGTTAATAATGAAGGGTACTGCCTCTATGAAAGCAACATTGAAAGCACAAAAAGCAGAGTCGCTGAACGTACTGGGGAGGTGGAGATCATAAAAGAGGAGGCCATGGCAGCTGCCGAGCTCCCTCTTGCCCGAGAATATGCCCCTACAACCATTAACAGTTCCGTGAGATTGTAGATCAATGTTCAGAGAATATGTTTGTCTTCATGAAGTTGAAAATTGTAAAAGGTCTCATTGAAAGTTTGAAGATTTAAGCTTGAAATTTACAGGCTTTAAAACCTTCTTTGAAGATTAATTCCCAAAATTTGCAATTCATCTCATATTAGACTTCTGCACAACTATTTCTGACTACTCTAAAAAACGTGCAAGCTTGTTGGTGTAGCCCTCCAACCTTTCTATGTGTTTCCTTTTTCACCTTGCCATAAGTGCCATATTCATTATCCCTTCAAGTTGGCCCTTGGCCAACATGCGAGTTATAAAACCATAAACACATGTATACAACCTAGGGGGGCCTCGTGGATTGACCTAGCCATGCTAGAGGATTCTCTTTTTTGTTTCCCACATTGGGTTACATGCCTTAGCATACTACTTGCCAATATTTGGTCAATTTACACTAGCTTATCCAAGTCATACACCGAGTTTCATATTTTGGCTCGATGCCAACCTGTTACATATTATCAATCTTCACCTGCTACTCAAATCCTCTTGATCTCTCATTTTGACCATATCCTCTTCCTTCGAGATATCTTTGTAATACAATTTTGGGCGACTCTCATGCCTCTTATGCAAACAAAGGCCTCATGCTCAACACCTTTAATTTGTGTGAGCTACCATGATGATCTTCTAGAGGGTGGGAGGGTTTTGTGAGTGGAAAATCTCATTTTAAGCGCCCATTTCACGCGATCATAATGGGGTGTGTACCACTGTGTTCTAGTTCCACAAAAGGCATGATAATATTTGTGACTAGTGGTACAAATGACAAAATAAGATTGTTGTTAGTAAAGGGGTGAGGAGCTCTCACAACAAACATGTCATTGACTGTGTAACACAAAGGAAAATGACCTTATTTAAACACCGTAAGGTTGCCACCACCTAACATAAGCAAATCCACCACCCTTCTATAATTATCGTAAGGTTACCACCCCCTAATGTAAGCAAATCCAGCACCCTTGGGATAGTGGACTTGATAAGCAATAACTTGTGACATATAAGGTAGACTAAATGGATTTAGCCTTATGGACAAAGCTTGTGCTTTCTCTTTCACCTATGCCACATTAATCACCTAGTTCTACAAATCTTCAATCAAACCTTGAGATTGAATGGAACATCTCATCTTCAAAATATTGATTAATTTTTAGACTTTAGATACCTTCCTCTCTAAGGTTTTTGAAAGATTCCTAAGTTATTGGGGTTGTTAATGAAGCATTTTCCACCTCTAATTTTCAACTTTAAAAGCCAGTACTGCAAGTTCCATGAAAAGAGAAAATTGAATGTGATTAAGGTTTATTTTTAAAAGTAAAGATTGATTTGACAAACATCTTTATGAAGAATGCATTGGGCACTTTGAAAGTTTGTTCTCACCATATTCTAAATAAGCACATTTCTTCTGCTCTAAGAGCAAACATAACCTACAACCTTGATTTTATACTTTATTCAAGATAATACTTACTAAATTTGATATGCTCTTGTCAACCACCTCACACTAGACCCTTGGTCTAGTAGGTGAACTACTAGTATACAGGCCCATCAATACTCTCCATAGATTCTCCCATGTACCTCTCTAGTGGACACAACCACCCCAACACTCATAACTGCTTTCATGCTTTCCCTTACCTCATCCTTGTTGTTTGATCATACCTCACCTACCATGTCTTTAGAGCCAGAGTCAAAGCATCTTTCTATCTCTATTATCTAGCCCAACTTTATTATTCATCCCAATGCTTTTTGGTAGGCATCTAGGTAGGTCTCTCAAAGATTCCTTTTCCTCCTAAGCCCCACATTGATAATGCCTTGCTGGAAGTTCTATAGTGAGCACTAACATCCGCGAAAACTCACATGCCAAAAAACTTTTTATGTGTGAGTGCAATTTGTTCATATAGGCATTTATTGAGTAGATTCCTCACTTTATCTTAGAGTCAAAAAGGAGCAAGAAACTTTCTTTATCCCTATTGCATAAGATATAATTGAAGAGATAGGACCATGTGACATTAGAATTTTAAATCATGTAAGAATCTTCATGGAACATGTTCCTTGAACCCAATGGCATATGATTTAAAAAACCCTCATGTTAAAGTATTCTAGACACATGAACACATGTGCACATGTGCGTGTATGTAGATTCATGCACATGCATGTGCACATACATGCCTGCATGCATGTGCACATGCACATGCACACACACACACACACACACACATATACACACACGCACGCATGCATGCATGCATGCACACACACACACACACACACGTGTGCATGCATGTAGTTGTGTGTGAGTACATGTGTGTGTGCGAGGCATGTGCACAAACATGTGCACACGCACGCACGCACACACACATGCATGCACGCATGCATCCACACGCACGCACACACACACACACACACATACACACACATGCACATGCACACACACACACACACACACACGCATGCACACATGCATGCACATGTGTGCGGGGGTGTGTACATGTAGCTACGTGTACATGCATGTGCATGTGCACACAGATGTGCACGTGCATGTGTGCGTGCACTATGCATGGACATGCATGCACCTACATACAAGTGCACTTGTACATGTATGCATATGTGCATGTCCACACATGCACATGCACACACACACACACACACTGCATAGGCACACACACATGCACATGCGTAAAGTGGATGGTTGTGAAGTGGGGACAAAGGCGGTGGTAGTAGAAGTTGGACTTGGGGGTGGTGTGGGGCATTGGGTAGTAGTATTGGGGGTAGGGGGGTGGAGTCAAAAACTGCCTAGGCAGTGTCATCATCTACTTCCTGAATATTAGTCAGGTAAGCCACATGCAAATCATCAAATTGGCTGAAGCCAATTTTGAGGGTTTTTTGTATGGCTTCCACAACCCTATTAGAAAGTACTATTATGCCGGTAGCTTGATATTCTATAGTATTGTATGAGGCAAGGGATCGAGATACATATTTGACTTCTTGCCATCCATATTGCTACATCCACTCAAGACCTTTAGTCATGGACTAATAGGTCTATCAAGTGGCAAAAGCGAGGAATCTAGGAGGATTCAACACCAAGCTTGCTGCTTGTGGGCCAGAGTCCTACTTGTAGGAAGAATAAGAAGGGTAGCTACCTGGTGGTTATTGGGATGGAGCTATAGCCATAGATGTGGATGAGATGGTGGCAGCTTGCCACTAGCCCCCTCTCCACCCCTTGCTCCACTACCTCTCGCTCCACCACCCCTTGCTCCACACCCCTAGCCATACCACTCGCCCTAGCATGACTAAAGAGGGGCTATTGTTGTGGTGAGTGTGAAGACATAGATGAGTCTGCAAATTCTCTCTCCCCCACCATGATGAGACACAACTTGATACTAGCCCCATGCCTTCTCACTCCACCACCCCTGCTTCCACCCCTTGTCACTCCACCCCATTCTCCATTGCCTCTCCCCACCTCATGCCTTCCATGGATACCAGAGCATATATCAACCCGTGGACATCTCATACGCTCTTAATCAATTGGGAGAGATCCTTGAAGATATGAAGGGGAAATAGGTGATTGCTCATATGGGGCTCTTGATGTTTGTATATTTCTCCAAGAATATCTTCCAAGGCTGGTGCAATTAGAGTGAGGTAACAAAGGAGACTCTAGTATAGGAGCTCAAGAGGCAATTTCCAAACCCCATGGATTACAAGTTTAATCTTGATTACATGAAATATCGCATGAGCATATGTCTCCAACATCATAGGTCAGAGATAAGAGATAGGTTGAAGGCTCGATAGACTAGGCCTTCATGGGCACACAAAGACGATTGGAAGTTCACGAAGAAAGAGTTTAGAGAGACATCAAAGAAGTTTGATAAACAAAGGAGGGCGGTGACGGGATGGCTGGACCCCATAGATACTTCACACCTCTGGAGTGTCAAAAGGGCAAGCTATGAGATATGGGTGGTAAGTCTATTTCTCTTATTATTTATTGTTCTATTTGTTTAATTGCCCATATATAACACTTCATCTAACTCTCTTAATTTGGGTCCATAGAAATCTATGATCGACCGTCCTCCTACAGACGTGGAGTACAGGTATGCATAGCAAGTAGGGACAAGGCCATTTTTCTAGGAGTTGGAGTGTCAGAGGTACAAGATCAATTAGGTTGCAGTGGCTTCTTGGCATGTAATTCTACTCCAATCATCATTGTTGTCAAGCATGTTTGATTGTACCAATGATTTTACAATTAAACTATAATCTTATTTTTTGAATTCTTTCATTCTTAGGATGGCCATGTGGAAACCCTAGGCAACACAAAGGAGGAGGTGCTTGCTGTTGGAGACCCAACAAAGAGAGAGGAGGCTGAGAGACCAAGCAGAGTCAGAGTGGCTAAGGTATCAAGCAGAGGGAGAGTAGAGGGTAGAGAGGCCAAGGGAGTAGGCATAGGTGGGGATGATTCTAGTGAGATTCTAGTAGTTTGAAGGAGAATGAGTTGTAGTTTTTCCATTTTGTATTTAGCATACCTTTGTCAAATTTGATATTTTGTATCTCATCTTCAAATTTTGTACTACCCTCTTCAAAAGGGACATTTTGTAATAAGACATGATGATTTGAGAGTTTTAGGCAATTTTGCATGGGCATGTTGTAACTCTTACTTTTTAATAGAATACATACAATGGTGGGATAGAATGGGGCTAAAACAAGCCCTATTCTGCCACACAATTTTTCTAAAGCTTATGTAAAGTGTAATATATATTGACGCTTTACCAGTGTTGATATGTACTAATGCTTATTTGTGTAGGTATATATCAATGCTCATTTATCGACACATATACCAATGATTAGTGTCAGAAACCAACCAATGCCTTGTATTGGGGGTTCATTTAAGAAACACATAGATTTCTTTTGGCTTGGAATGGCATGACTCATAAACTCTTACACCACCCTATGGGTTTAATCGCATGAGGTAGTATGATAGATAGAAGGTATTTAATTATGCTACTATGGGGGGAAGCCCCTATTTGGGGAAAGCCGTATACACAATGTAAGTGTTTTAACTTCAACATATTTGAGAAAGGCTGTACGCACTATGGCTGGCGTCAAAAAACTGGTGCTCTAATATGGATACAATTCTGCAACAATTTATTCAACTTCTTTTTGTTCTTATCTATAATTTTTTTGCATTTCTGCAAGGCGGTACAAGATCGTTTACTGTATTGAGTCAATTTTAATACTAGGCCACTTACTATGGGTAGTTGAAGTATAGGATCTATTTGATTGGATTAAACTATGAATTGGCATTGATGCATACATGGATGTGCTACAACTAGTCAATATGTTGGCACCAATTGCAATGACAATGGTAGTATGATAATTACTTCAAATCACTATATGGTATTTTTTACTAGATGAGATATCATTTTGTTGGTGACATGATAACAAGCGGGGCAGGTCCTATGACACCTCCTAGACCAACCCATTCAAGGTAAAAGCAGTTCTAACTTTTACTCTTTTTGGTTGGCTTGCAGGCAATAGGACTTTCTCTTCCAACAACAATAATAATATCTTATCAATTTGTTGATGTAATTATATTATTGTACTAGTATAGGGTTTAATTAGTAACTCTTACTAAACAAAATGCCTTTGTATTGATATGGAATGAAAAGTCTTTGAGCTTCTTTGGTCTCATCCTGTGGTATAGTTACTATCTTGTCAATTTGTTCCTAAATTTGTACTAGTATAAGGTTCAATTGGCAACTCTTGCCAGACAAAATGCCTCTGCATTTGACATAGAATGGAAAGTATTTTGAGCTTCTTTGGTCTCATCCCGTGGTATAGGCTAATGTGCACACACACACACACATAGACACACATACACAGAGATTAAATACATCTATATATGCACATATGCATGCAAAAAATCTTCTGTTGAGAGAGAGAGAAAGAGAAGAGAGACAAACACAAGAGTTGCTCCCAAGGAAGTGATTCTATTCATAGATCATAGGCATATATAGAGTTGAGGACTAGGCTAAGTTAGGGCAAGCTATATATAGCTCTAACATGACCCCCACTCAAATTAGGCCCTCTAGCTACAGATGAAAAAACCCTTGGGGTGTACAAGGGAAAAACCCGAGCCACTATATATATCTATGTGAAAAAATATATAAAAAGGATGGCCATATGCCAGTTTGAATGATACAGTGTAATGTTGGATGATACAGTGCAAATTGCATGTGGATAGTACAAAGGCATAAGACAAGCACTTGTCCATAGTACAGTGCAAAGTATAAGTGCTATGTTTGGTGCATGATATAGTGCAAAGTATGAGTGGAAAATGGAAAAATCTATCTGGAAATGTCAACTTGTTTGACATAATGAAGATGCATAATCAGGGCTTGAGATCTTCAAGTTCGATGTTTGAGCTCTTCATATGAATACTAGATCTTGTCGTCTCCAAGTTCAATCTGGTAAAACCTCCTCAAACCTTTATAATCATGCCTTCATGTTTTGCACAATTCATCCACCTAAAATAAACGATTTCATGCAGTGTATATGAACACAACAAATATTTAAGTGTCCTTTTCTGTTGTACCAAGGATGAATGTATGAGGAAATTTCTTGGGTCAATCCAAAGATGAGTATGGAGGGGCAATTTGAGATGTCCACAAAGCCAGGGCTGAAATGTCTCTTGCGTAGTGTAAGAAAGGCATAGCAACACAATAGGAAGGCCTGTAAAGAACCAGATTTGAGATGTCCCATAAAGCCAAGATTGAAATGTCGCTTGCATAGTGTAAGAAACTTCATAGCAACACAATAGGAAGGCCCATAAGGATCTTGCAAATCAAGAACCAATAATCCAAAAACACAACGAGCATTCAGACATTTGGAAGTACCGAACAATTGGGCATCCTAGAAGTACTGAACAACTGGGCAGTCGGAAGTACTGAAAAATTGGAAATACAACGAGCATAAGCCATGCACGTATGACAAGAGGCAAGCTAGTGTGGATTAGGCACAGCTTACATAATCATAGGCAAAAATGAAATAACAAGCTCTTCTCATTCGGAAGTACCAAACAACCAAAAATACAACGAGCATAAGCCACACACATACATGACAAGAGGCAAGCTGGTGTGGATTACACAGCTTACATAATCATAGCGGGAATGAAATAGCAATCTCTTTGCATCCAGAAGTACCGAACAACCAGGAAGATGAACATCCAAGATTACAAAGAACATCCACAAGTAACCAAGAAAATGGGTATCTGGGAATGGTGATCACGTCCAAACAAGTACTCAATAGTAATCCATATGTGCCACTCAGATGTGCCACATCCAAACGGGTACTTAATAAATCATCCATATGTGCCATGTCCAAACGAGTACTCAAGAAGTAATCCATATGTGTTCATCTAAAAGACGTTGGGCCTTGCCACGTCCAAATGAGTACACAATATGATCATGTCCAAATGAGTACTCAATAAGTAATCCATATGCATTCATCATGAAAGCCAGATAAATATGTGTCACATCCAAACGAGGACCCACGTCCAGATGAGTACTCAAGTAGTTAGCCATATGCCACATACAAATGAGTACTCAAGCAATTAGCCATATGTGTTCATAAATATTGTCACCTGAAATACGTTGAACCTTGCCACGTCCAAACGAGTATGCAATAAGTTATCCAAAGGTGCCATGGCCAAACGAGTATGCAATAAGTCAGCCATATGTATTCATCATGAAAGACATATAAGTATACCTCACTACATAAAGCGCGAAATAAAATGATGAAATAAAAGTATGCCTTGCTTGAAGATATAAGGTGAACCAATAAGTAAACACAAAAACATGGTATGAAAAATTGCTCCTTATGTGCTTTTTCCCATGGTATGAAAAACACAAAAAGCATGTTACCTTCCCATGCTAAGACCCAGAAGCTTCCACCTCTAATGCAGGTCAGGAGAAAGCATGCACCTCCCAAATGGAACAACACACAGCACCTGGTTCCATCAACATTGCAAATGAGGAAGGGATACCAGTCGATGACGCTATAGTGGTAAGTTCGAACAATATTTTTTATTTTGATATTCTTTTGGTTTGTCGGTCTTCTAATGTTTGTTGAATTATTGCAGGACACGTTTGAGCTTGATGAATTCTCATCTCGACGGGATAATGTTCACAGTGCATTTGGGCGAGATCATTCTTTGGCCCATTACCTTGGCAAAGTCGCAGAGCATATCGTGGTCTTTCACAGCAAATTTTCTCCTCGAGGTCCTTCGGAGCTGTTGAAATGCAAGGCATTGTCGTGCACTATCGGATACTCCAACATTACTCGGAATGCCAACAAAGTCATTTTGGTACACCGCCTAGCTACTACCAATGGCTTTGGATCGAACATTCATGGCAGGGCATTGATGGCAATGGTTATGTCTTTGGAGCAGGAGAGGAGGATGTTAGTGTTGTTGCGGCTAGATTTATATCTAGGAATACATTAGGGGATTCAAAGACCCCTATTCTCAACGTACTCAAACTAGCCAAGAAGAAAGATAGCCTGTAAGGCCTTTTGTATATATAAACATATATTTCAATGGATACATGACTACATGTCTTTATTATTTGTTTTAAGTTATTGTTGCTCGTCATGAATTAATAATATTTATTCCATTGTATTTTGTTTAAGTCGTCGATGATATATTTTCTCCATCATTTTAATTGTGTTAATTTAATGCATTTCTAGCCAATTTAGTATCATTTTCACCAATTCTAGGTATCGAAAGTTCATTTTTGTCAAATCCTAAATGAATTCCACTGTCGTGTGGAAGGAAAAAGTTTTCGAGACATCGCCAGGACCCTAGAAATCCTAAAACCTGTCACGGCATGAATTTGGGCATATACGTCTCGAAAACTTTTCCCTTCCGTGCGACGGTGGAATTCATTTAGGATTTGATAGAATCCAAAACTTAGATTAAAATGATATGTAACTTCAGTCATAAACATGGAGAATACATAACAATGTGATAGTGTAGAGTGTTAGATATCAATGCTCCACTCTTGTGTAACTACGCGGGAACTAGCTAACTCTACTTGTAAGCCCCCCATATGAGGAGAAGGCATTTGAGTAGCTCAGTTATCCGGTAGGTCCTGGTTTGGACACCAGATGGGGGCCATGTGTGGCCTGATGGCTGGACGGCTTCAGATAGAGTTGGCACACTACCAACTAGGCTACATGCAAGTGCGGGAAGGCATCCCTTGACTGATTGCACTGAGGGTAGATGGAGCATTTCCTGGGGCAGCCCACTCTCAGGTTGCAGGGCCCGTTTGGAGCCTCAGATGATCCCGGATGGCTCTGGGCCAAACGGAGACCGTAGGATAGTTGCTCTGTTTTGCGCACCGGTTCTATTGTATGGTCGGTGGCCTATTTCGGGACTAACCCCTAGTCGACCGTTTTGGGCAGACTGGGTCGGTCACCCAATTGAGCCTAATCGACTACGACTGGTGGCTATATAAGAGCAAGCCCGTGAAGCCCATTTCATCACTGGCTACAACAACCCTGATTCCTTAGCATTCAGCCTTCGTCTTCTACTATTTCCAGCATGCCATCGAAGCTTCTTTCATAGGAGCACACGGTTGGGAGGCAGCACCATCTATTGTATCAGTTCTACAGTAATCAATTTTTTGATCCTCCATACTATCTTGTTTTCTCTCGTGTACGAGATCCTGTTATCTGTTGAGCACAGACGTATTATTATCTTCTTACATGGTATCAGAGTCTAGACTCTAGCAAGAAGATTTGCTAGTGTGTTTCTGTTTGCGAGCAAATTGTGAGAAATGGCCCAGCCCGCAAGACTGCAAATCCCACCGTTCGGCAAAAGCGGAAAGTTGGACGGCTCTAACTATCCACTCTAGAAGTTCAAGATGAAGACCATCCTAAGCGCATACGAGCTTTGGGACACTGCTACTAGGGTGGACATGAGGCCGGTTGCGAGACTGGACCCAGCCAATGCAGGACAACAGATAGTACCAACTACGGATGAGATTCTTGTGTGGATAAGAAGAAATGCAAATGCACTATGTTCTATTGTTTGCAGTGTTAGTGATTCGGTCATGGCGTTAATTCAACATGTCACCACAGTGGAGGAGGCATGGACGGTCTTAGAAAATTAGTACAAGACCACGAATCAGACACAAATTCAGAATCTGGAGACTCAACTCGCGAACAAGAAGTTGTTTGAGTCTAAAGTGGCAGAGAAGTTCATCACCAGGGTGAAGAATCTGTGCGATCAGATGACTGTGATTGGCATCACCATCATCAGCGAGAATCTATAGCATGAAGATGCATACGGATTCTCCCACCAAAGTACGATGGTCTTGTTACGGCACTGAATACGCACTCTCTCGAGCAGATGTGAAGAACACTAAGCTGTGGCATGAGAGGTTTGGTCATCTAAACCCTAGTTCTTTGAAGGAGATGCATAAAAGTGGAATGATTGCAGTGTTGAGATATCAAGCTCTATCCCCGACATATCTCCTGGATGACTATCATTTATGTCACCGCCTATGTTAGTTGTACTCGTGGTGTAGTTAGACTACCACGTATGTTTTTGGTTTGGGTTCACATATGAACCACGTATTCTAGGTTTTGACATATAGGGTATTTCCCTCTTCTATTGTATTGTTGTTGTGTGCAAAAGTGAAGAAAGGCTTCACCCTCCAACCTTGTGTCCTCTCTCTTTTGTGTGTTGTGAAGAAAGCTGAACTTGAGTCTCCTATCTCTCTCCCTATTTCTTTACATGGTATCAGAGCCTTGTTCGTGGTAAGGAGCTCAAGAAAGCTAGCCAAGCTTGTGGTGTCCTGGTAAGAGGACCAGTGTAGCTTTCCTATTTCGAGTTTGGGAGCAAATCTCTGCAGGTAGCACAGCCAGAAGTGCAGGAGTGCACTGCTTCAGATTGAGAGGCCCTTCGCGGTGCGGCGAGAGCGCAGTATATGCTGCGGGAGAAGGCGAATCCCTCGGTGACTTTATTTTTCTGATTTGAGGCTGTTTCGGGGCCCGTTTTGAAGGCGTAAGTTCTTCGCAGGCACTCAGAAAAAGGCCCTGTTTTTGCTGTGCGACCACCGCGCGGCTAGTCGGTGGAAAGGTGCCACAGAAATTGCATCGTATGCCTATGTGCAGAGATATTGGGAGTTGCAGATTCATGCCTGTTGCCTGTTGATGCAAAATCGTCACTAGGAAGTGACTGTGTGGTGAAATACCACTTTCGTCAGTGTTGCAGATCTGCCCCTGTGAGGCTTTTTGCAGAAGTTTTGCTATTTGCCCTTCTGAGGCATTTGCTGTGTTTACAGGTTGCTGTTGCAATTCGTGATTTGTAAAATGTCTGAGAATCTGTCTACCATTGTCAGTGAGAAGCTTGACAAGAACAACTTCCAAGCATGGAAGTTCAGGATGACAAACTTCCTTATGGGAAAGGGAGTTTGGGATTACATCAGTGGTGAAACTACAGAACCAGTTTTGGGTGCTGCTCCCACTCCTGCTGAATTGAAGGCCTTTAAAGAATGGCATGAAAAAGCCAGAAAATGCTTGTATTGGCTGTCTGTTAGCATTTCAGATTCTATGATTGTGCACATACAGGATGTAGAGACGCCTAAGGAGGCATGGGATACATTGGTGAAGCTGTATAGCACAAATACCAAAGCACGAAAGATGCAGCTAAAGCAGGAGTTGCACAATGTGCAAAGGAAAAATATGAATATAAATGAGTATTCCTTGAAGGTGAAAGGCCTTGCAGATTCTCTTGCCTCCATTGGAGCACCTGTTGATGATGAGGACTTAGTGTCTGTGACCTTGAATGGTCTTGGGAAAGATTATGCACAGTTTCGGACATCCATTGGAGTCCGTGAAACATTTCCTGATTTTCAGGAACTTATTGCTCTCTTGCTGAGTGAAGAGCAAAGGAATGGTGGTTCAGCCACCTCAACTTCTCAAGAGACTGCTTTCTACTCGAATACAGGTAGAGGCAGGGGTAGAGGAAGAGGCCGTTCTGGTGGCCGTGCAGGAAATCAGAACCAACAGCAACAACAGGAAAACCAGTCCTATGGAGGAGGACGTGGTAGTTCTAGAGGCAGGGGGAGCCAAAGAGGCCGTGGTTCATGGCAAAGGAACCAGCAAGTAAATAGCAGCATAGAATGCTATTATTGTGGAAAGCCTGGACACAAGGAGAATACATGCTATAAAAAGCAGAATGACATCAAAAGTGGAAAGTTGCAGCAAAGCAACTATGCATCATCAAGTGGGCATGGTGACGACAGAAATGAGCACCTTTTTGTGATGCAGCATATGGTTAACTCCATGTCAGGAGATGCTGCAGCTTGCAATGATGTTTGGTATGTTGATTCAGGTGCCTCTAACCACATGACCAGTCATGGTGAGTGGTTTCATGATGTCAGAAATTTGGATAAGCCAGGTTATGTTGAAACAGGTGATGATACTGCGCACCCAATTACGCAAGTTGGTAAAGTGCCATTGGCTATGCAGGATGGCAAAACAAAGTACTTGGCAGATGTACTTCATGTCCCAAAAATCACTAAGAACCTGGTTTCAGTTGGCCAGATGGTTGAGCAAGGTCTGCAGGTTAGATTTAATCCTGATGGATGCTTTGTTGAAGACCTGAAAAATAAATGCCGCTTGGTTGCGAAAGGCAACAAAAATGGAAGAATGTTCACCTTGGATGTTGATATGCCTGAGGTGAAAGCTGCTATGTTTGCGCATGGGAGAGGTGTCATTGCAGATATTGAGATATGGCACAAGCGCATTGGGCACGTGAATATACAAAGGCTGAAATCTATGCAAACGAAAAACATTGTTGCAGGTTTGCCTAAATTCAGAGTTGAGGGAATGCAAAAGGTATGTGAAGCATGCCAAATGGGTAAGCAGGCCAGACATGCATTTCCCAAAAATGCTAAGGTGAGCAGAAGACCTTTGGAAGTGATCCATTCAGATGTTTGGACAACCAAAGCTGCTTCTATTGGTGGATGCCATTATTATGTGACGTTTATTGATGACTACACTAGGAAGGTGTGGATTTATTTTATGAAGCACAAAAGTGAAGTGTTCAGCCATTTCAAGGCTTTTAAGGCCATGGTTGAAAAAGAGAAAGGTGTGCATATTAAAGTGCTAAGATCTGATGGAGGGGGAGAGTACTTTTCAGAAGAATTTTGTGAATATCTGAAAGAACAGGGAATTCAAAGGAAGTACTCATGCAGGTCTACCCCTCAGCAGAATGGGGTTGCAGAAAGGAAGAACAGGCATATTGCAGAAGTAGGACGGGCGATCCTAAATGAGAAAAACATGCCTGATTATTTTTGGGCTGAAGCAGTAGCAACTGCTGTTTATATTATGAACAGAACCCCCACTGCAGCTATCCATGGCATGACGCCTGAAGAAATGTATACAGGCCAAAAACCAGATATTTCTCACTTGAAGGTATTTGGTTGCATAGCTTATGTTCATGTTCCTGATGAGAAGAGAACAAAGCTGGATCCAAAGGCAGAAAAATGCATCTTTATTGGATATGCTCAGCACCAGAAAGGGTATCGCTGTTATAACCCTTCCACCCGCAAATGCAAAGGAGCACAGATGTTGTTTTTGATGAAATGAGCAGCTGGTATGCACCAACTGTTATGGTAGGAGATGCAGATGCAGGAAATGGGAATGCTGCAGTAAATGCAGAGCAACAATCTCAAGCCTTGAGTGGACCCAGAGAGTCCTCTACTAGTGGATCTAATGCATGGACAGGGAGATTGAGATCTAGTGAATCGTCACATGGCAGTCCTGATAGTGTTGTGCAGGTATCACATAAGGGAAAAGAAAAAGTGGACCATGCTCCAGTGTTTGATGTGTCTGCTGGTAGCTCTCATGTTGATGGAGAGTCAAGCGGCTCTGAAATGAGCCTTGATGAGGAACTTGGGATTCCTTCAGTTGTTACACCTGGTGCAAGGAAAAGCAGGCATGATTTAAAGACGCCTGCAACTGATCCAGTTGTACGGAGGTCCACTCGTATTAAGTATCCAGTTGATAGGCTGAGATATGATGGGTATACAGCACATCACTATGCTTATATGGTCAAGGTTCTAGAGGAGCCAGAGCCCACATGTTTTGAGGATGCAGCAGGGCATAAAAATTGGGAAGCAGCTATGGATGAAGAGATGGCTGCCTTGGATGCAAACCACACTTGGGATTTGATGCCTTTGCCTCATGATAAGAAGGCTATTGGCTGCAAGTGGGTTTACAAAGTAAAGCACAATGCTGATGGGTCTGTTAGCAGGTACAAGGCAAGATTGGTTGCCAAAGGTTTTGCGCAGACATATGGAATTGACTATGAGGAAACTCTCAGCCCAGTTGCAAGGATGGCAACCGTGAGAGCAGTAATTGCTATGGCTGCTGCAAAGCAATGGTCTTTGCATCAGATGGATGTGAAAAATGCCTTCTTGCATGGTGATTTGCAGGAAGAGGTTTATATGATGCAGCCAGAAGGTTATGAGGATAATTCACACCCCGATTTTGTATGCAGGTTGCGCAAAGCCTTGTATGGCTTAAAACAGGCGCCGAGGGCATGGTCAGACAAGATAGGGCAATATCTTGTCACTATTGGATTTCAGATTTCCAATTCAGATTTTTCACTTTATGTGAAAAGGACAAACAGAGGGATTGTGCTTATAGTCATCTATGTTGATGACTTGATTATTACAGGTGATAGTGATGCAGATATTAATGAAGTGAAGCTGCTGTTGAAGCAGAAATTTGAGATGAAGGATTTGGGAGAGCTGCGTTACTTCTTGGGCATTGAGGTTATTAGATTCCCGAGTGGGATATGGCTGTTGCAAAGGCAATACGGTTTGGACATGCTGTCCAAATATGGGATGACAGGCTGTAAGCCTATCTCTGTTCCATTGGAGCAGAATGTGAAGCTCAATGCAGAGTCAGGTGAGCTTCTTGAAGATATTACTATGTACAGGCGCATAGTAGGTAGCTTGATTTACATGACTATAACCAGACCAGATTTGAGCTATGCTGTGGGGCTGGTGAGTCAGTTTATGCAGGCACCGAGGAAGCCACATTTGGATGCGGCTAGGCGCATACTGCGGTATGTGAAGTCCACATTGCATTATGGACTGTTTTATGAAGCTGGGTGTGCATTACAGGTACATGGATACACAGATGCTGACTGGGCTGGTAGTGTCTCAGACAGGAGATCTACTAGTGGTTTTATGTTTTCCCTTGGGAGTGGTGCCATCAGTTGGAGCAGCAAGAAGCAGCCAACAGTTGCCTTGTCGAGCACAGAGGCTGAGTACAGGGGTGCAGCAATGGCTGCATGTGAGGTAGCTTGGTTACGGAAGCTACTTGCAGATATGGGACAGTCAGTTCATGCAGCAGTTGTCATTCATTGTGACAACATTAGCAGCATCATGCTTGCTAATAACCCAGTTTATCATGCTAGAACGAAGCACATTGAGGTGCATTATCACTTTGTGAGAGAGAAGGTTCTAGCTGGTGAGATTGATCTTGTCTATGTCAGCACTGAGGAGCAGGTGGCTGATATCTTTACGAAGGCATTGGGTACCGAGAAGCTTCGCAGATTTAGGAGCTTGCTTGGTGTACGTGAGATGGATTTGAGCTTGAGGGGGAGTGTTGAGATATCAAGCTCTATCCCCGACATATCTCCTGGATGACTATCATTTATGTCACCGCCTATGTTAGTTGTACTCGTGGGTTGTACTCGTGGTGTAGTTAGACTACCACGTATGTTTTTGGTTTGGGTTCACATATGAACCACGTATTCTAGGTTTTGACATATAGGGTATTTCCCTCTTCTATTGTATTGTTGTTGTGTGCAAAAGTGAAGAAAGGCTTCACCCTCCAACCTTGTGTCCTCTCTCTTTTGTGTGTTGTGAAGAAAGCTAAACTTGAGTCTCCTATCTCTCTCCCTATTTCTTTACATGCAGACCTACTAGAAATTTCAGATCTGCCCGATGTATGTGAAGCTTGCATGATGGGCAAGCAGCATCGGCAGCCCTTTCCTAAAGAGGCCAGCAGGGCAAAGGCTCCTCTAGAGCTCGTTCACACGGACCTCTGTGGAAAGATGGAGACAGAAGCCTTGGGTGGTTCCTACTACTTCATGATGCTAATCGACGACTATAGTAGAAGGATATGGATATACTTCCTAAAGACGAAAGACGAGGCTTTCAATAGGTTCAAGGAATGGCATGTAATGGTCGAGAAAGAATCGGGGAGGAAGGTGAAGAAGTTGAGATCAGACAGAGGTGGAGAGTTCACATCGGCTGAATTCGAAAGTTACTGCAAAGTTCACGGGATCAAGAGGCAGAAACCCCTCG
Organism: Dipteris shenzhenensis; assembly: GCF_047967505.1. Taxonomy (NCBI): domain Eukaryota; kingdom Viridiplantae; phylum Streptophyta; class Polypodiopsida; order Gleicheniales; family Dipteridaceae; genus Dipteris; species Dipteris shenzhenensis. Next base: position 7,580,394 of record NC_141604.1, read on the forward strand.
CCACATACATCACAGCAAAATGGAGTAGCAGAATGCAAGATGCGCGTCATTTGCAAAATGGGCCGGAGTATGATGAAAGGGAAAGATTCACCAAAGACTTTCTGGACTGAAGAATGTAACACTGTAATTTACATCCTCAATCGTAGCTACATGAAGGCTGTGAATGGGATGACTCCACTACAAGCCTTTTCTAGTAAGAAACCTTCAGCTGCACATTTCACAGTTTTTGGATGTGACTGTTTTGTGCATGTCCCTGATGCTACCAGGACCAAATGGGAACCGAAGAGCTGGAAGTGTATTTTCTTGGGCTACAGTGAAGAGGCAAAGGGTTACCATCTCTATAACCCTGTTACCAAGAAGGTCATTGTAAGTTGTGATGTGGTCTTCTCAGAACAACCGCATCAATTGGTGGAGGATGCTTCCTTCCCAGACAACCAGGACCAGGATATCCATCCAGTACCGCCACCAACAACAAACCAAACTCCCCCAATGGTGCTTGGGAGGATTCAAGAGAAAGAAGATGAAGAAGAGCCTGCAGAACCACAATGGCAATGGCCATTCCCAAAGTGGGTAAAGCAGCTTTTGGACGGCAGAGAACCTCCAGCCATTGAGGAGGAACCATCCAAACACCACCGGTCCAAGAGATTAGAGGAACAAAGAAGGGCGCAAGAACACTTGGTCAACTACACTTTGATGACAGAAGTGATCCGTGCTGATGAACCCATGTCTTGAAGAGGCACAGGGTGATGATAGGTGGATGGAGGCTATGTAGTCAGAGTATGGCTCCATAATGAAGAACAACGCTTGGGACCTTGTGGATCGACCACCAAAACGCAAGGTAATCGGAACCAAGTGGGTGTACAAGACCAAGTACAAGTCCAACGGCACGTTGGATAAGTACAAGGCTTGGATCATGGCAAAAGGATTTGCACAGGTACATGGTTTTGATTATCAAGATACTTTTGCTCCCACAGCTCGACTAACCACAATTTGCACTGTTTTGGCTTTAGCTGCCTAGGGAAGTTGGCCCATGTTTCAGATGGATGTGAAATCCGAATTTTTGAATGGAGATCTCAAGGAGGAGGTATATGTGGAACAACCACCAGGTTTTGAGATCCCCGGTTCAGAAGGTAAAGTTTGCAAACTGAAGAAGGCACTTTACGGGCTAAAACAAGCCCCACGAGCATGGTACTAGCGAATTGATGCCTAATTTCTACAAAACAGGTTTAGGAGGAGCCCATCTGATGCAAATTTGTATATCTTCAGAGAAGGAGGTAGGTGTATGTTGGAGAGATACTGAAGGCATTTGGCATGGCTAAGTGCAAGACAGTTGGTACCCCTATGGAGAGATACTAAAGTATTCTGAAGTATGCTGCAAAAATACTGAAGGAATTTGGCATGGCTGAGTGCAAGACAGTTGGTACCCCTATGGAGGTTGACATGAAGCTCTCAAACTAGGATTCATCACCACTGGTGGATGAAGCAAAGTACAGAAGGCTTGTGGGTAGCTTGATTTACCTGTGCAACACACGGTCGGACATCAGCTTTGCGATTGGCGTACTTAGCAAGTTTTCCAATAAGCCCCAGGAGAACCATTGGAGGGCAGGGATGCGGGTGCTAAAATACATTAAAGGCACACTTGATTATGGCATCACCTATACTAAGGGCAACATCTTGACCAGATTCTGTGACTCAGATTGGGCAAGAGACATGGACAGCAGGAGGTCAATGACAGGTTACTGTTTCTCTCGGATCTGGAGTTGTGTCATGGGTCAGCAAGAAGCAACCTACAGTTGCTCTTTCTTCTACCGAGGCCGAGTACAAATCTGCATGCTTTGCTTCTTGCAAGGCAGTGTGGTTGAGGAGGACTTTGGGGGACATGGGTGCAGTGCAAAACAAGCCTATGTAGTTATCATGTGACAATCAGAGTTGCATGGTGATTGCAAAGAACCCGGTGTTCCACGCTCGCACAAAACACATTGGAATTCAATATCACTTTGTATGTGAGCTCATCATGGATGGAGAGGTCGACTTGGTGTACTGTCTGACTACAGAGAATGCTGTGGATATCTTCACGAAGGATCTTGGAAGAGACTTGTTGGAGAGGCATCTTCATCGACTTGGCATTGGGCCAAAAAAGTAAGTTCACTTGTGGGTGGACATTGAGGGGGGGTGTTAGATATCAATGCTCCTCTCATGTAACTACGTGGGAACCAACTAACTCTACTTGTAAGCCCCCCATATGAGGAGAAGGCATTTGAGTAGCTCGGTTATCCGGTAGGTCCTGGTTTGGACACCAGATGGGGGCCATTTGTGGCCTGATGGCTCGACGGCTTCAAATAGAGTTGGCACACTGCCAACTAGGCTACATGCAAGTGCAGGAAGGCATCCCTTGACTGACTGCACTGAGAGTAGATGGAGCATTTCCCGGGGTAGCCCACTGTCAGGTTGGGGGGCCTATTTGGAGCCTCAGATGATCCCGAATGGCTCTGGGCCAAACAGAGACCGTAGGATAGTTGCTCTGTTTTGCGCACCGGTTCTATTGTATGGTCGGTGGCCTATTTACCCCCAGTCGATCATTTTGGGTGGACTAGGTCGGTCACCCAATTGAGCCTAACCGACTACGACTGGTGGCTATATAAGAGCAAGCCCATGAAGCCCATTTCATCACTGGCTACAACAACCCTGATTCCTTAGCAATTAGCCTACGTCTTCTACTATTTCCAGCACACCATCGAAGCTTCTTTCACAGGAGCGCACGGTTGGGAGGCAGCACCATCTATTGTATCAGTTCTACATTAATCAAATTTTTGATTCTCCATACTATCTTGTTTTCTCTCTTGCGTACGAGATTCTGTTATTTGTTGAGCATAGACGTTGTATTATTTTCTTACATAGAGAATGTGGATATATTTTATAAAAAAGATCAGTCCTTGGGCCTTCGATACAAGATAGTGCCTTCAAGGGCAAGGGGTGGTCTAAGTACTAAGAGTGGGCTGCAAGAGAATGTAGGGCTTCAAGATTGGGTCACCCCATAGCCGCTTCGCCAGAGAATGTAGGACTTCAAGCTTGGGTCACTCCATAGCTACTTCACAAGAGAATGTAGGGCTTCAAGCTTGGGTCACTCCATAGCCGCTTCGCCAGAGCCATGTCCTTGTCCATGACCATGACATGCTTTACGTGGATGGTACACAAGTTGGCGTCGTCGAACAGAGTCGAACAGAGTGGTGGTCACCTACTCTGTAGCCTCCTAGAGCACCTTCATAGCTCTTGTGCTGAATTGCACATCGTCTTTGTATCCCTATGCTATCTCCCATACCACACGTTGGAAGGGAGCACGCAGGATCAGGTTTAGGGTGGTCTTCTACATTTGTCTAATCTCCCTTAGGGCCCGCGCTCCTGGCTTTGCTCTGTATGGCTTCTTGACTCTTGGTGGAGGCTTTACAGGTACTTGAACACTGTCCCATGGCATGTCCCACGGCCTCCTGTTTGCCTTGAATTTCTTGCACTGCTCTTTTTTGCATTGATCCTCCTCCAAATCCCCCTCTTGTGGATGTCGTGAGCTTTGTCCTTCTTTGGGATGGGGCTTCCTCGGCATCTACTTTACCCTCTTTATGGGCACAAGTACCATTTCCACGATGGGCTGTATCATTGAGAGAGGGAAGATTGTGCTCTTCCTAGCAGTCTGTTGTGAACTAGTTTTGCAAGTTCTGATGCCTTTGCCTTTTTAGACTTCAAAGTCCTTCCTAGAGTAAACATCTAAAAACCCAGTCCAACATCTCATGCAATGCATTGCTGCGAGTGACACCACGACCACCATGCCTTGAGTTCTTGAAGTAGGCTACCTTGGCTCTATAGTGCAACTGCTCCATGCCTTGTGTATTCCAAATGGACAAAGGGCCCAAGTTTTGTACAAACCATGGTCCGTGTGCATAGAGAATATGCTGAAAACATGATGAGAATCATTTCAGCAACAAAAATTGTTTACAAAGCAAGTGCTAAATATTATGATGGTGCCAAGATTACCATGTAATGCATAATGGTCGACTCCCCCCATGCTTTCACCATTAACTGCATAAAATCTTTCACAGCCATCCTGAACCTTTCATAATACATCTCATTGATTTGAATCTGGCGAATCAATTTTATCAATGCATCTACCTTTGTCCATACTTTAGCTCTCAAAGTTGCTACTTGAGGATGAGAAGCCTTATTGGTTGTGCATTCACACAATGCTTTCTAGTATTGCCAACCCAAACTACTTTGAGACAATACATGTTTGTCTTTGTTGAGATTGTGGTTCGATAGGAATCTCCTTGCCTTCCCTCCACCCATGGACACTTTTGCAAGAAGATTCTATGTTGCCCCAAACATCTTCTTATCCTCCTTAAGTTTGACATGTCCTCCATGGAATCCCATCTCTGACAGCAACTTCTCAGCTTCTGCAATGCACCATGCAGATACTTCTTGTGAAATTGAATTCCAAGCATAAACAAGATGCAAATACAATAACTTATCAAGTACATGCAGTTCTGCGTGTAAAGTACATATGTGTACTCTCTCAAGTGGGATGGGCAAGATGGGATCCCACTTTGGATCCTTCTTATCACGATTGGGAGCTTGTGTTTGGCTACAAGATAGAATGCCATTCTCCCATTGTAAGCCATCCTTTTGCTTACGTTGTGAACACATGCAATAAAGGCATGGGTTCATTGCATTTGCCCCTGTATCACAACCATGCAAGCACTTGAGGGTAGCAAGATGCCATTCAACTTGAAATGTTCCATGGCCATCGACTGTCAATGTTTGCCCTTCCTCTTATCTTTGGATCATCAATGGGATTCCTGTTCTATCTAGAACCCACTTCAATGTTTCATGGCACTCCTCGGAGTCTCAAATGCTACAAGCCACCATGTATCTGAGAAATCGTTAAGATAAACATGATATAGGAAATGAACTAAGTGAAGTGCAATGCTATAATGGATTTCCTCTTACCATCTTCTCTCATGCCATAGAATTTTACAATTGCTTATTGCAGTTTCTCAACATCTAAGTAGACATTGACATTGTTGAAAGCATTCATCTCAAAGGTTGCAAGCCAGATTTCTTTTTACTCTTCCAAGTCATTGTGCCCCTTACGCAATGGTACCCTCCAAGCATTTCTCTTGCATGCTGGTTTGTTTCTCGCCATGCACGTCTCACAGACCGAGGTGTGGGTAGGGGGCACTGTTGACTTCTCATACTTTTCCAAAATAGCAGACTTGAAAATTTTGAAAACAGATGTGTAAGATTCACGACTTACACAGGCAGTATCACAAGCTGCAAGCATCTCCTTTGCATCCACAATATCGTTGAAGTCCTTCATCACCTCTTCAGCAACTTGCACATGTAGGCGCTTGTGTCTTGGGGTCTCAACTTCATTAACTAGCTAGAGCATATGAAGAGTGAATATCATCCCCATCCATTCTTCCCATGACATCTTCCATGAAGTTCCTAAAGAAGAACACTAGAAAAACTTAGTCACAAATAGCGTAGCACAAAAGAGTGTAATTTCATTAGAACATTTGATAACCAACCTTGTAGCCTGGACTCTTCTCTTTGTAGCACCACTAGTGGGTGCCAATGCATTCATGATATGTAAGTACCTTCTTTTCCTCTCCTTCAATCCCAAAGGTGTTTCTTTCATCTTTTGCACTCGTTCTTCTACCTTCTCTCATTCCTTCTCTCTACAACTCATCAAACTTGACTGTATATAGATCTTTCCAAGCCTTTTTTGGACTCAGCTAGCTTATAGAGTGACTCTTCTAATTCATGTTGCTCCAAGTCCAATGCATTTCGCTCCAAGTTCAATGCTTTGGATTTATCATGAAGATCCTGATTCTTCCTTTGAAGATCTTGCATAGAGTTATGCATTGCAACAATCATGGTATTTCCTAAATGTGCTATTATCTCTGCTCGGGCTTTGCGCATCTCGCTTGCTTGCATAGCCATTGACTGAGCATTGTTTAACCGATTGCAATGACCAAGCAACCCCGCATGTCCATTTCCAACAAACCAAACTAGCTCATGCATTGTATGGAAAGGAGGGCTCTTTTGGTTGATAGGATCTAAAGGATACAAGGATCCTTCTGCCCAAAGGTCGAGATGCTTCTTTCCTTGTGAACGAAGACTATGGATTTTGGAAGCTCCCCTCAATCCCAGACTACATGTGCTTACATATTCAGCCTCCAACTCTAATTGAACCTGGTACTTGTTGGAGACATCCTCGAATGGTGCCATGAGTAAAGGAGTGTAGACAAGGAGAAGGTGTGGAGAAGCAGGCTTAAAGGAGCAGCACATAGGAAGAGGGAGGGCGAGGAGGAGGGATAGGGGAGGGAGGAGGACCGATAGTTGACGAGGAGGGAAGGGGAGTGGACCAACAAGTGTGGAGGGTGAGGAGGAGTAGGCGTGGAGGAGGAGGGAGGGAGAAGGGAGGAGCAGGAGGGAGGGGGGAGGAGGAGCAGCAATGGAGAAGGAGGGAGGGTGAGGGGAGGAGGAGGGAGGGTAGGAGGAGTAGGCATGGAGGAGGGAGGGAGGGGGAGGGCAGGAGGAGCAAGCATGGATGAGGGAGGGAGGGACGGGGAGGAGGAGGAAGGGGGAGGAGGGAGTGAGGAGGGGGAGGGGGAGGAGGAGGGAGGGGGAGGAGGGAGGGAGGGAGGGAGGGGGAGGAGGAGGAGGAGGGAGGGGGAGAAGGGAGGGAGGGAGGGAGGGGGAGGAGGAGGGAGGGGGAGGAGGGAGTGAGGAGGGGGAGGGAGGGAGGGAGGAGAGAGAAGGAGGGAGGGAATTCAAAATTTGAATTTTGAATTTTGAATTTTTTGGTTCCCACCTAGGAGTAAGAGTTATGTAAGAGGTGTAAGAGGTGGGGTCACTTTTGGGCTTAACCCACCTAGGTGAGGGGGGGTTAGGACTTTTTGGGACCTACCTTGGCCCTTTCATTAGGACTAATCCATTCCTTATGAGGCCCTTTTGAGACCTCAATTCTCCCCTAATGATTGTGGGAGGGTTTTGGACTCGTGTTCAGATGGGGGCCACCCCCTTGGAGTGTGGAGTGGCTTCATGATAGATTGCCTTGTCCTTGCACCCATTGGATCATTGGTAAGCCAATGATATTTGAGTAATGCAATGATATTTGAGTAATTCATGAATATTTATATCGCATGCGTGTTGCACACACTACTTGAATCATTATATAGGATGAGGATAGCAAAAAGGGAGCACATGCACCACCACCACACTTTGAGCTAGATGATCCTCTAGATGAGGATGAGGTTATGGCTGACATGATGGATTCTATTTTTGGAGGCATGACATCAGATGGGGGCGAGAAGTTTGAGTCTGAGACTGTGATGCAAGATTTGGCATCAACACACTTGTATGATTGTGCCAAGATGACAAAACTATGAGCTTGCTTCTTGATCTTGGATTTGTAGGCAAAGTATGGCTAGTCAGACACAAGTATCGAGCAGCCTTGATGAGGCTAGTTCAAATCATGTTTGGTCTTAATTATTTTAAAGTTCCTCATTCTTAGTATCTCATTCCCAATTGTTTTAGTATCACATTCTTAAGGTTTCTTGGATATGCAAATTACAATAGGTTGCGCCACAAGATGTTGCCTGCTCCAAAAACGATTGCCACTTCTAGAGACAAAGGGAGAATCTATTGACAATGGTTGGGATAGATTATGACACCATCCACGCCTGCCCTAATGATTGTATTTATGTAGGAAGCCTAGGGAGATGTTCGGATTTTCTCACACCCCCTTGAGCCACGTGTCATGAATCTAAGCTCTTAAACTAGTTTCATCTAATGCCCTTGATTTCATTTCATGTAAAAGCTAAGCTTTTGACTAAAGCACTAAAAGCATATAGGGGCTTTTCCGAATAACAAGACTATATAGACGTTTCAAACCTATTTGATTTTGAAGAGATGGTCTACTTGATTTGCAAGTTTGGGCTTATTGGCATGTGAAGCTTTGGAGAGCCTTGCAATGACCTTATGCTCTACTTTCACAAGCCTAAAATCTCAAATTACTATAGTGATCAAACTCCCATTTTCTCAAGGTTGGAGAGGCACGTAACACTAGTTAAGTGGAGAGTGAGAATCTTACGTGCTCTACTTCAGACTTCCTCTAATTATGGTTGTCTTTTTGTGCTGTCCAGAGTCTATTGAATGATCTAAGAATGTTGGGATCATCTCGCTCAAGGACACACGCAGATCCTCTCAAGGTCACATTGGCAAGTTTTCCAAAGATTGCCTCTCAGCGTTCGACTACGTTTATATGACTATTGACATAAGATTGACATTTAGGTAATATGCTAGTTTCTTATCCATTCATGAGACTTACCCTCAGCACTAATATTGTCAGCATTATCTTAACACCCAAGGAAGGGCCCGTTCCCTCAAATTATAACTCTTTGGAGAAGGAAGCGCGCTGCCTCCCCACCCACACTATGTGTGGTTATAATAATTACATATTATATATTATATTATAAATATTTTCAATTACAGGTCCATTCAAAATTTCTTGTTTTTAATCTAAATTCTTACAACATTCCTCTCATTTAATGTATGTTATCGATTTGAGGGAGCAAGGAAATCCAAGATGGATGCAAGATTTAAGGATCACTACATCTATATTCATATGATTGTAGTCCATGTGACAATATTGTAAAAACTGCAGTGAGGATCAGTTATTGTATTCCCTTATTCATGCATTTGTTGGACATCACAAAATCAATAATAAATCACCACCCCTGACATTTGTAGGCAAGATTGGGTCCTAATGGACGCTATGTCGTGTCTCATGTCCACTATTTTACTCATTCTCTTTTTTCCTTAAACAATTGATAAAATAGAAGGATTCAGCTTCAATTTCGAGTTAGTAGTTACCTGCTCCACGATGGAAAGATTGCCTGCTGCAAATCTAGTTTGTTTCATCATGAGTATGGAGATTTGATAAATTGTCCGGTGTGTGGGGCACAACGCTATAGACAGGACTTGCTAGGTCAAAAGATCTAAATTAAGGTCTTGGTACATTTTCCCATCATCCCTAGAATACAACACATGTTCAGATGCAAGCCTATTGCGTACTTGAAGATGTGACATACTACACACCAGTCTACCTGATGACACTTTGAGGATCCCTAGAGATTATGTTGCTTGGAAGCACATAGACAACATGTGGCCAGCCTTTGCAAGGGAGCCACATAATGACATTGCATCTTTAATTTGGACACCCACTTGAAACATGCATTGCTTGAGAGGAGCATTTACAAAGGACAATAAGCTTAGTGGACTCAAGCCTTGTGATTGGCACAAGGCCTTATGGGTATTCTACATGTTAGCTTGAATGCTACAGTAGAACTAACATTGTGATGCTTTCATGTAACTATGATTGTGATACATTGTAATATCTCCTTTGTTTCTTGGGTAGTTTACCAATTATAGTGAGAGGATGCTTATAAGAAGATGCTATCTCCAAGGTTAGTGGCATTGTCAGGTATGCTTACTTTCATATCACCTTGATTATATTTCATTCAATTTTAAATGATCAATGCAAAATATTGAATCTTACATGTGCACATAGAATAGGTGGATGTCACAAAAAGGGATCTCTATATCAAGCATCGAGAGGGCTAAGGTGGACTCCATCAAAGCTTTGTGCTTGCTTGAGAATTACTTTCCCTCAAGCTTTATGATGACTCAAGTGCACTTGCTTGTACACATAGTTGATGAGGTTGCTATTGCAAGAACCATTCATATTGGTTTGATGTTTTTCCTTTAAAAATTTATGAAAACTTTGAAGGGGTTTGTAAGACAGAGCTAGGCCCAAAGCAAGCATGGCAGAGGGATGGCTTGTGTAGAGTCATTAGTATGCATGAGGTATACCTCAAGGAGTTTCTTGCATCCATATATGGATCCCAATATGCCACATGCTTAGAACATTAAGGATGATGGTCATGTCATTGCGGAGATTCCGCAAGGTAAAGGGATTGAAAGAAACATGAGCAAAGGGAGAAATTCAACAAGTTTTGTATCCTCAATAGTCCTGAGACACAAAAATGGATGGAGAGATCAAAGTATCCCAAGACACTCTGGCTGTGGTGTCTACCAAACCACCGAGTCCACTCCAAAGAAAGCTCCTTATGGCTCTTTTGACCCAAGTGATACAATCTCTAGAATGGCACTACCAAGAGCAAACAAACCATGCTGTGGCCAGTAGTACATGGTTGACCATCACCACCCTAGAATCAAGGTCAAGTTTGGCTAAGCTCCAAAAGAGGAGTTTTTTCCTAATACACTCTAATATATAGGGGCAATTTGCTATGAAGGAGAGATGCCCACACAGACCTAGCAGCCCAAGTCATCTTGTTTGTCTGTCGAAAAATCTTGGCTCATTTTGCCCTCTCACTGAAATGAACTTGCACTTGTGTTCCCTATGTCATTTTCATCCCATTGTATTTGTGGTATCCCCTTCTTGAGGCATGTAAATTACGGCAAAGAAAATAAAATAAATGAGAGGGTAAGATTTAGAGTCATACACAGGCAAAGGTAACCATTTCCACCAAACCTTGCTTCTCTCCCTAGATACAAGTCACGTGATTGGAGGAACATGTGTGCACATGTGTATGTAGTGTGTGTGTGTGTGCGCGTGCGCGTAGGTGTGTGTGTGCACATGCATGTGCGTGCACATCCATGCACACACATGCATGCAATGTACATGTATATGTGTGTGCAAGTGTGTATATGTGCACATGAGTGTGTGTTATTAATGGGATTCCAAGTCTTTGTCTTTGCATTGTGTAGTCACACCCATGTGTGTTGTATTGATTACAAGAGTAGTAAAGGGGGATGAGGATGCACAAGAGGAAGTAGGGAAATTATGGCAAAAGGGGGGGAAATGTTAGAGAAAAGCACTATATCAAGGAGCATGGGAGCAAAATACAAGAATGAGGATAATGGAGCATAGGGCATGTTGCATCAAGACATCGCCTCTGCCTTTATAGCCAATGTCAATCCCAATTTAAAGGTCTCCCACATCATAGTATGGAATGAGCATCTTCCATGTTCACACGAGCCAATAGGCCATTCAACCTTAAGTGCATGTGAGAATTTGGCCCCAAATTTTTATGTGAATCAAGATCAAATATCCTTCAGCAAAGACATCCTATGGATCCTTCCCAATTTTATAATGCACACACGCATCTTTGAGGCTACATGGAGGGCTGGCACAAAGATGCTTGCCATCCCATCTTACTTTCCACTTATAAAACCATTATATATTATTAAACTATTATCCCTTGGACTATGAACAACCACTCCATTGGAACATCCAATTGGAAGGTTGGCACAAGAGGGGCATAAAAGCAAGCTTGCCACCTTAACCATGGGTCCACATTACTCCTATTCTATATTATACATGCCAAATCATATTACACATAATGAGAATAAGCATAATTCTATTGGTCTTTATTTTGTGTTAACATTCGCCCCCCCCACTCCCCTCCCCTCCCCCTCACGCTTTCCCCCTTAGGTATTGGATTCAGCACATTCCAATAATTGGGTTAGCAGCACACATGTAAAGGCTCGAGGTGTTGTTGTTTGTTGAAGACCATCCTCTTGTTTAGACCTTCAAACTTTTGGACCTATATAAATCTGTTGTTTCATTCTTCTATGGCTTTATGGGGCCCAAACCATGATGAAATTTCTATGACCATATATGGTGTAGCCCATGTGCATGTGTGTGTGTGCGCGGATGTGCACATGTGTGTGTATGTGCATGCACATTCATGTATGCATGTGCATGCATGCGTGCATGCACGCACGTGCGCATGCGCGTGTGTGTGTATCCGGGGGGGTCACCTCCAAAAATTTTACCATACCATGTGCATTAAAAAGGAGGGGTATTTTAATCCCATTTTTGCGAAAAATTCATTAAGATTACAATAATTGAGAGGGGGTTTATAGTTCAACTTTAGGAAAACATCCGTAATTAGTTCATAAATAAAGAGGGGTGGCTTTATTGGGGGGGAAATATTAGTTGAGGGGTTCTTTAAATATCCCTTGAACTCACTTGATACCTAGGATTTCTTAATACTGCACCCCCCAAGTGTGTGTGTGTGTGTGATGCACATGCATGCGTGCATGTTCATGTCCCTAGGCTAGTATAGATTGGAACTTGTGTTGTGAGCATAGGCTATTGCATTTAAGATGCTTGCTTCCACATTGATTCTCACATTATTCCATCACATGGCATGACCAATATTTCTAGGCAATCAGTGTGAATTTCGTTTCAAGTCTTCTTATATCACAAGCATAAAAGGAAGTTGCATGCTCTTGGGATGCTCCTTTTTGACTTTCTACATAAAGTGAGGAATCTACCCAATACATGCATGTATGAATTGGTCATAGTTAAACATAAAAGGTTATTTGTATACCATCATTTGTGGATGCTATTTCTACTTATAAACATGACAAAAGGCAATATCAATGTGGGGCTTAGGTGGAAAAGACATACATACCTAGCTTCCATCCAAAAGCATTGGGGACAAATAATGGAGTGGTGCTGGGATTAGATATAGGGCTTTGGGGCATCAATAGAGAGAGAAATATGCTTAGGTATTTGACGGTAAAAAGGTGGACGGTGGTGGCAAGGGAGGCATGAAGACAATGATGATGATGATTGTGTCCACTAGAGAGATGCATGGGAGAATCCATGGATAGAATTCTAGGAAGGTTTGTAGGTTGTTTGGGAGAGCCACGGTCTAGATTGAGGTGATTGATGAAAAATGGGAGTATGGAAAAGCACATATGAATGAGGAGATGTGGCCAAAGCTATGAGTTATTGTGAGGATCTCAATGATGAGGGGAGTAAATTGAAAGATTCTTTCTGTTTCCAAGGAAAGTGCAATTAGATATTCATGCTTTGTTAGGTTAAAAAATAAACTCTCAATGTAAGTTAGCACTCATGCAACCAACTCCTTAAGTTCAATATTTGTCAAGTAAATCAAAGTTGGAGAATGGAAGTAAACGTGTGAATATTCTTACTTTACCAACTTGGAAGAACTTAAAATATTACTATCAAGCACTTGAATGGACAAAAATGTAGGCCAATTCATGACTAGCACATATTATATATAATGAAAAATACTAAGATGGGGAAAAAAACTTTAAAGTAAAGGTCTTCAAATCATTTTGGTTGCTAGAGTAAGAAGAGATATGCTAGAGTAAAGAAAAAACTTATTATGGATTTATTATAGATAATGAAAAATACTAAGATGGGGAAAAAAACTTTAAAGTAAATTAGGTCTTGAAATCATTTTGGTTGCTAGAGTAAGAAGAGATATGCTTGCTTTGAATATGGTGGGACCAAACGTCATGAAGATCTTATCCAAATTATGAACTTACGTTTTGAAGATAACCTTACTCACTTTTACTCCTCTACATCGGGGTTTGGGTATTGACTTTTGAATTCAAGGTTGGAAAAGAAAAATATGTCAACCATCCCAACTAACTAGGCATCTCTGAAAAAGCTATGCAAGGTAACAGGTTTGCAAACTCTAAATCATCTCAAACTTGAAGATGGATGTTCCAAAAAGCTGCAAGGCCTCATCAAGTTCATGATTTGTAGAAGTAGGTGGCCAATTCAAAAAAGCTTCATTGATGATGCAAAAGAATGAGGCATAAGTGAAAGAGAAGGGCCCTAGGTTGGTGAATTTGCTTGAGATTTGTTAGATTAGGGGGTGGAAGCCTCGTTTTGTTTATCAAAGGCCATTCGCCTTTGTGTTACATTGGCATAATAATGCCATAATATCAAAGGCCATTTGGATCTATGTATCTTGGGCATAATAATGCCTAACGTGAGTGCGAGCAGAGACAGAACGAACAATCGGATGGCATTTTGTTGTCTAGGGTTTAAAACAAGAGGGGGAGCATTGTTATAAAAGTGAAGGTCATGGGTAAATCTTTTCCAATGTAAGTTGCAAATATTAGCCCTAATACCATTTTTCAAGCCCGGGGGATTCACTCTCCATGAAAGGGGGACATCACCTGCGTGCATGAACTTCAAGAAAACCCCCTATTTAAGATCCATGTAGGATGATAAAACACCCCTATTTAAGCTTATAAGATACCACCAAAATTCTATTATGTCCCCCCTTTCCTTAAATCTACGTTCTTTCTCAAGCATTTAGATCACACAATAAGAAAATTTAGATTACTTTCCCTATGACTATTTAAAACCATACACAAAACCAAACTTGTTTGGACTAGTTATCCAAGGTTACCTATACTATGTCCCCCCCTCTTAAATATGGCATGGCCCCCCGAGGGCCCCCCTAACTTAAATTCAATATTGGGAAAAAATAAAAGGCCCCCCACCCCTAATGTATAAGCTTATGCCTCATTTAAAAAAACCCCCCTATTGTACACTCACGTGATATCATAAGTTTCCTCTTGTGAATCCCTCGGGTTTTCAAGCCAAATTTATCAAATTTGAGGCTCTAACTATTAGCCCATGTGTATTTTTGGGCAAATTTATCATTAGAGAAGCCTCTAAATTCACCAATGGGCTAAAATTTGCCCCTATTTTTTTTCCTGATAATGACATAATTCTTGTGACAACCTCCTCAGATTATTAGCAATGATAATCTTGTTTCCAACATGTGAGTATAGTGTCCTCCATAAGGCTTGTGTGAGGAACTTGAGCACGATTATGCAGACGCATAATGCTCACATGAGATGGGAAATCGCAATGACATTATAACTCTCAAAAACCTTACTCCTCCCCATCCCCCATGACCATCACCCTAGCTAGCTTAAATTCTATATGTTCAGGCTCATGTATGCACCAGAGACATGAAGTTTAGTGAGAATTGTAGTAGAAACATGTGTCGCACAAGGCTCAGGGTAAGCTTTGAAGCAATCCATTGCAAGGTATGGTTAAAACAATCGGGAAAGAGGATGGTTGGAGTAATGGGCAAAAATGGAGAAATGAGAGAGAGAGAGAGAGAGAGAGAGTGCGGGGTCCTAAGACAATGACTTCATTGTCATTGGGGTGTTTCTTGTCACTAGCAATGCTTACAAATTCTCGATGCCAATTGAGAAAGGGAAAATGGAGAAAAATTTTCATTTTTCATTTCAAGTAGGTATATATGATGTATTTGTCCCTAAATGAAAATCTACGTTAGGACAAAGCTTGTCAATGAAAAAGAAGGCTCATTTTGAAATTTAGGCACATTATGTGTGTAGCAAAGCTTGCAGAGTCCAGACTCCAGACTGCACTTCACTCATGCACAGTGTTAATGGTTGTGGGGGCATGTTCCCCGGCAAGGGGAAGCTTTGCAGCTGCAGAGCGCTAGCCTGTTGGTGCTTGTGCCCCCCAGCTGAAGCAGCAACTCCGTTGTTGCCAGTGCCAGCTCCCTCCATGATCATCATTCGTACTAAATCAAGAAACACAGGCAGAAGTTTGAACCAGTCCACCGGCCTGATCACAGAGAGCTTGTTCAATCAACGCCTCTGTCAGGGATTGATTCACTATACTTTCTTAGCACCAACCCTTTTCATGCTATCTTTACTTTGCTCCGCTCTATATAATATGTATAATACCCTAAATCAGACAGCTGCTTTTTCTGCCATGCCTCACTGCCTGATCTTTCGTGATCTCTGGTTCCTGAGTCCCCAGTACCTTCTGCTCTTGCAGCGCTGCTACTGCTGGTACCTACCACTTAACTTTTTCTGCTTTCGTGTTGCTTTCATCCAAGCACAATCCTTCATTATTAAAAAATTGTGTATCAGCCGCTCAGTGGATTCTTCTACATGAACCACCTCTCAACTGGAGTGAATAGAAGCTATAAAAATTCGGTAAAACCGATCAACTAACGAATGGATCCTCAAACGTGAACCCTGAATGGAATATTTTCTTATTAATCTCAAGTTTTCCAGCTTAATGCTCTAGGTAAGTTATGATCCGGACTACTGACTCTGCTCTCATCTCTGAGCAATGAGAACCTCCTTTTTGCTCATAGGCCTATCGCTTCACGTAATAAGGCTGTCGTGTTCTGCCACCCATGTCTGGATTGATTCCATCCCTGCTTGTGCTCATCTCGCCGGAGTGCCCTGAGCTGATTACCATCAACCTATGATGGGTTTCAAACTTTCGTGAGAATCTGCTGTCCTTATATACCTCACTAGTCTTTGACAAATGACCACTCACAATACACGATAGACATCCTAGTGACAGACGCGTAGCTTTAGAGTTACCAATTATCGTCCATCCCAGCGTCCAACCATCTTCTTGCGTTTCTGTAGCTCACGCATTTGATTTTTAGCATCTTCCTTCCTTCGTTCTGTTCTTCCTACTTTGCTGCTTTCCTTGGTGTGCATCCACGACTTCTCTCGTATTTGCCTTCGTGCAGTGTTCTATATGTCCTTTTGCCCCACCCTTTCCTGTCTTTAGATCACTCACGGAAGTTTGCCCATCCTCCTTCGCTTTCTTCTGTGGCCTTTGCATGGCAGTATATGCTTGGCAGATCTTTTTTCTAACCGATCTATGTCGTTGCACCTTCTTTTTTCAATGGCACTATGAAATATCATGCGCTGTTCTGCAGGATTTCCCTTTGCTCTCACTTTATTTGCCCGACCAGTCTTTTCCCTAACGTCTTTTCGTGTTATTCCATTATCTTGAAGTTATCTTTTACTTTCTGCGCTGTGTCACATTTCAATGCCTACACGAGACCCGATTGTAATCACTATAAAAGCGTGGCAATGTCAATGGCTCACAGCAGTTCATTTCGAGTACTTCGACTTTTCTTTCCCAGGCTTGGGAGTTGCTATCGGTAGAAGTATGTCAGAAAACTGGTCACAAAGTTTGCTGGCATTCTGTCCACCTCCTCCATAGCTTGGGAAGAACCGGGCTGCGAGAAGGTGGATGGGATGCCAACCAAGCTATGTGAAAAGTTTTTCGGCTTGCTTCAATCGATCAAGTCAAGAGGTGGAGATCTGCGTTAAAAGAAACACGACGACGCCATGGCTCGATTTTACTCTAAAGATCTTAAGCTGTATGGGTTGGATTTTACGTGAGGAGACATAGCTATAGATTTAAAGCTGTATGGGTTTAATTTTTACGTGAGGAGACATAGCTCCACCATGCGCGACGACGCCATGCACTAACCTCTCTCTGATGTGAAGTTCCGTTTTACAGGAAACTACATAGGAGGAAATTCTACGACGTTGCAGCAACAAAGGAGTAATCTTAAGTTATCTTCCTTTGCCAAAGCGCCGTAAGCACGTCTTGAATTTGCACAATCTTAAACCGAAGAGTGACTTATACATACTCCAACATTAAGCTCGGAAAGTTACCTTTAATTATCCGTTTTAGTAAGTTCTTAAATTTTTAATAATATACAGCCTTTTTCAACAAAGTAACTTTTTCATTCTTTATAAATACAGGTTGAACGTGTATTTTTATACTCTTGCTTGATTGTAATGTGTCTACGGATCAGGGCAGGGCCTCTTTAGCTTTTGTATTATACGCAAGTCTAAGCTCCTTAAAGAACAAACAAGGTGAATGCCCCTATGAGATGTGAAAGAGTGAAAGGGGATTGAAAATTTACAAAGAGTTAATAAGCATTTTCAAGAAGTACCATGATAATGTGAGGATATGCTCTATATCCTTTAATTGTTTGAGAAGGGCTATGTAAACTTCAACCTATTTCTCATAGGAAGTGTCTCTTTCTACATGACTTTTGGGTTACTTTGTTGTCCATATGGAATTCTAAAGTTTGGCTATCATGTGTAAAGTGATTTTCAATAGGACAAACCATGGAATTCTATTATTTGAATAAAGGAATTTTTGCTTCTAATGGTTGAAATTAAGCTTTTAATATTATAATCATCCTCTTTATAGAAAATATAGAGTGGTAATAAAGTTTACAATATTCTTATTATAAAAATAAGTGTTGTTAGTATAGAGCATAGTTGGTCTAGTTTAAAGTTTGGCACTCTTATTGATTTGTGCTTTTTCATGACACCATATAAATATCTTATATGACAAGAATATATTTAAAAAGTATATTAGATACATGAATACACAATTTTAACCTTTCATGCATCTTTATAAGCCAAAGGTAAAATTGCTAACTTTGTGAACTAGTTGATTCTTATCCTTGTATATATTTTAAGGTAGGTACTGTTTTGATGGGAAATCTAACATCAAACTCTATATGTTCACCATGGTGTAATAAATGTTTTGCATATATGACTTTTATAGCTAAGAATCATGCTACTAATTTAAAATTTGATGCACATATTGACCGATCTCTACACATGGATATCAATGCCTTCTACAAGTGTGGTGTGCTTATATATATAACTATTGAATCCAATAAAAATAGTTTTTCCCTTGGTTTAAAGAAAACAAAAGAAGGGGGGTTCAAACATTCTATTTACATATATTCTTTTAAATAGCTACATTAACTATTTCTTTTTTTTTTGCAAAGTGTATAAATAGAAACCTTATATATGTAAACTCTTTGTGAGAAATGATATTAACCTATCCTCTTCAATGGATGTGCTAATTTAATATTTTCTGATAGAGTTATTTTCTTTGCAATCAAAGGGAGTTCCAACTATGGAGAGTAGGAGAGGAGAAGGGATAGAGATAGCCATCCAAAGTGTGGGCACTCTCTTGAATTATAAAGTAAAGACATAGAAGGTTGTGTATGCGAAATGGTTAGATACCCCTTGTAATGCCTAATTAATGCACATCGTGTAATTTGCATGCTCAACACTCCCTATTAAATTCCAATTTACAAGATGAACCTAAGCATTGAGGTCAATCTTCTCTTGTCAAATACAAATAACAACTCATGGAAGCTTGTAGAACCACCTCTATATCCTAAGAGCTTTGAATTGTGGCTTATAAATCTTGGCTTCAAAGTTCATTCCATTGAGTCATGTTATTACTCACTAAAAGTACTGACCCATCATCCCATGTTTTGTATAGACATACATGGTAAGAGGTTATTATAATGAGAATTTATATTAAATTGGCTTTGTAAAGCATAGTATAGTTTATTCTAGCTCTGGTATATGCATTAGGCTTGAAATACGAAAGGCATAAAATGCCTAATTCTTTTAAAGGGTTAAAATTAGGAAAGTATTGAATCCATTTCCAAAATTGTTTAAATAGAGGGCTCACGCTTTTTGGAATGAGACTTATGCCCTTCATGCTCTTTACTTCTCTTGTTGGATATGCCTACATGCATATTTCTTTGCATCTGCATGTTTTCTACACACTTTTCTCTTGCATTTGTAGGCTTATTCATAGGTATTTTCACATGATCACTCATAGAACCATGACCTTGTATTCCAAATCTCCATTCAGACATTCCTTGTTTGGCAAGCACCATGAAACCCTACCCCTCTTACTTATATCCTCTCTAACCTTTCTCGACCTTTCCCTACAACTTTCTCTCACATAAAAGAGGATTAGAATTTAGGAACTCGATCAACTCTTACACTCTTAGAAACCTAAAGTTTACCCTAAATCTTAAAAACTCTATACCCTTGAGCTTCATCATTAAAATCTAACTAGGCTTATTATTGTTGACTCCATAGTTTACACTATTCCATAGTACTTAGGTCATCTAGGCTTAAAGCCTAAGAATCATGGGAAGAAAATGACAATGTTGAAGTTCCAAATTCCACATGATTGTAATTAAGGAGAGTAGATTATTATCAATAATTTATAGCAATCTTTCTATGAAGCTTGTATGTCTACCAAAGAAGTTATGAAGGATTAAGGGTCATTGTTTTCTTGGGTGTAGCCAATTTTTGTGAGGTTCAAGAAATTTTCTATATATAGGTATCTTGCATGACCCATAACTTATGCATTGCACAATGGAATTCGACAATCTTTGTCTTCAAGTTGTACACATTCCAAACTTGAACATGAGACCAAAACATTATGTAATAACAATTTGGAATGAGATCAATAAGCATTAAAAGTTCTATGTTGCATGTGAATCATGCATGCTGAAGAGTATAGAAAATAGCAATTTATTCAAAAACATCAAAATTTTGTTTTGTACATACATCTTGGGGGACCACTATGTTAAAACCCCATATAGCACATGCGATCAAGGGGTATTAAAAAAAACCCCTACCTATGGATTTTTATAACCTATATACACCCCTTCTATAAATTTTGAGATGATTAAAGTATCCCTTAAATTTTCACTTTTTGAATTAAAAAACCCCTTATGTGTGTATATCTTCGGTAACTTCATAAAAATATAAAACCCCTTTCATTGATTACATGTGCTATCTTACATATTTCTTAGTGGCCTCCCTAGGAAATACACGCAACCAAGTAATCATTCAAAAGTACATTATGTGAGCTTCTACTAAACCCAAGGACACACCTAAATGAGAACATTAGATATGGGTTAACGGGCCTCCAATGTTGTGCTAAAGTGATGCACACCCATTTGAGGGCACTCTCCATAGCTTTTTATTAATTTCTTGAAAACCAAAATGGATTGAAAATTTGGAATCCAAACTAGTGGGACTTCTGCATGGTGGTCTTAAAACATTGATAGTTTTTGATATTGATATACATATTCACCCTAAAATGGAAGAAGCTTAAAATGTGTAATTTGTTCATGTGCAAAAATCTTTTAACTATTCACAATCTTGAATTGTTTCTTTGCATTTTAGGCCACATTGCACTTGTTTGGGATATCCAATTCTACTGACGTGTATTGCCAGAGGGGGGAAAACCAGTGGTTGAAAATTTTGCTACTCCTGCAAATTTGAATTTTCACACCTGCAAATCTTGGAATATTAAGTACTTGCAACTTGCCCCCACCCTCAAACTTCCCTGCAACTCGCACGCATCTCGACAACATGAAAAAGGTGGCCAAGCCTTAAAATCTTCAAATGGTTCACGAGGCATTGAAAGAGAAAACGGTTACAGACAAAGCAGATGGGGAACCCTGGAGGTTGGTCAAAGTCAAAGTTAGCGATGCTGCCTGTGGAGTCTACGGATCCCCCTCCTACCTTCTCTATGGTTTCTTTAGTTGATCCACTAGGTGAGAAGGGTAAGTGCATTTTTGCTAGGTTTGAGCTCCCCTCATGCAAACTTTTGGGATAACAAAGGAAGCCTTTACATAATATCAATGGGGCATAAGGAAATGTGGATGAGAATAAGGTGTTTGACAAGAAGTCTAGCCCCTAGGATACTGTGGAGGAAGAAATGCTTGAAGCTTATCATTCAAATGAATGTTGGAAGAGTCTCAAGTGGAGATGAAGGTTATCTCATCAAATAACTAGAATACAGGTGCTCCCACTACACATTTGATCTCAAAAACTTTCAAGGATGTGGCTAAACCTACAAGTCATCGTAAGAAAAACTGTTAAAATTTTCTTAGGGATGCTTATAGAGTCCTAGCCAATCAATGATTGGGATGGTGGCTAAAGAAGGGGAATGCCAGGTTAGTGGGAGTGCTATCTTGGAATTTGTGGGGGTATTGCAACCCACTTAAGCAGCATGCTTGTGTCTCTATGCTAAGTAAGATCAGCGTTGATATCTGTCTTTTATAGAATTGAAATGCGGTGAGAATGACACAGTGTTGATATCTATCTTTTATAGAATTGAAATGCGTTGAGAATGACACATTTTGGTTCACTGTGAGGAAGTTGTGGTATGATGCCATAATTAATTTCTCGATTAGAGGTAAGGGAGGTTTTATTTCCTAGTCAAATCTTCTCTAGGAACTAGGGAGCTTGTCCAACTCCAAGATGGTCAGTTTTCCACTGCTGCAGTATGTATAAAGGGGTTCCAATTCAATGTATTGTGTGTTTATGCACTCCAACACTCCAAGGGATTAGTTAAGCTATTGGTAATCTATCAATTTCAATCTAAAAGGAGATAATTGGTTGATGGGGGGGGACTAGAACTTTATCGAGGTTGCAAAATATCACTCACACTATCGCAACACAATATCATGCTCGAAGATGGAGGCATGGGAGGAATTAAGTTTAGAATTTGGTCTAATGGATTGCATGGAATTGGATGCAACTGGCCTTGCTTAGTTTTATTGCACTACTACACACGGATCCTATTGCGATGCTTAAGTACCAATGTTTAGCGTGCGTAGGGTGCTAATCATTGGTATTAGAAGCGGGTTTTGTTAAGGGTCACTATATAGCGACGCTTATCAGATTGGTGATGGTCATTATATAGTGACACTGAGACAGTTTCCTATAGCGACATTTTACAGAGAGCTTTTTTTCCCATACCGACCTTAAAAGATAGTTTTTCCCAATGACAATTTTTTTTGGATACATGTTTGATCCTTTGAGAGAATAAAAGTACAAGAGCATGTACATCATGTTGAGATATCGAGCTCCACTCGAGATATGCCAGGGTGACCGTTGTGTACTTATATCACCGACTTGTTAGCTGGAGATGCAGTTGGTACACCGCCCACGAATAATAGCTGGATGACAGCTATCCTTATCTACACTAGTTTGTGGCTTAGTTAGTATGCCACCTTAGTTAGTTGAGTTTGGTTTGAGACCCACATATAGGGTTCTTCTATTTCTTTGTACTTGAGTTCTTTTGGCTTTATACAACTAAGAAGAGGAAAACTGTTTTCAGCCTCCACCTTTGTGTGTATTCCCCCATTGTGATTGTGAGAAAGCCTCAAGTGAGACTCCTTCCCTCTCTCCCACTATCTTCACATGGTATCAGAGCAGCCTTGTTCGTGGTAAGGAGCTCAAGAAAGCAAGCCAAGTTCGTGGTGTCCTGGTAAGAGGACTAGTGTTGCTTTCCTATTTCGAGTTTGGGAGCAAATCTCTGCAGGTAGCACAGCCAGAAGTGCAGGAGTGCACTGTTTCAGATTGAGACACCCTTCGCGGTGTGGCGAGAGCGCAGTATATGCTGCGGGCAGGGGCAAAGCCTTCAGTGACTTTATTTTTCTGATTTGAGGCCGTTTCGGGGCTCGTTTTAAAGGCGGAAGTTCTTCGCAGGCACTCAGAAAAAGGCCCTGTTTTTGGCTGTGCGACCATTGCGCGGCTAGTTGGTGGAAAGGTGCCGCAGAAATTGCATCGTATGCCTGTGTACAGAGATATTGGGAGTTACAGATTCATGCCTGTTGCCTGTTGATGCAAAATCGTCACCAGGAAGTGACTGTGTGGTGAAATACCACTTTCGTCAGTTTTGCAGATCTGCCCGTGTGAGGCAAAAAGCTGTGTTTTTTGCAGTGACAGAATATTTTGCAGTGTTCTGTAATGGCATCTGATTCTCTTTCACAGATTGTCACTGAAAAGCTTGACAAGAATAATTTCCAGGCATGGAAGTTTAGAATGACGAATTTCTTGATGGGAAAAGGCTATTGGGAATTCATTACAGGAAATGAAGAAGAACGTGTTCTTCCTAATGTTCCTAGTCAACAGGAAATGCAGGCATTCAAAGGATGGCATGAGAGAGCTAGGAAAGTTATGTACTAGCTATCTATCAGTATTTCGGACTCCATGATTGTGCATATTCAGGATGCAAATACGCCAAAGGAGGCATGGGATACTTTGGCAAAAATGTATAGCACAAATACGCAAGCCAGGAAAATGCAACTCAAACAGGAGTTGCACAATGTGCAGAGAGAAAATTTGAGCATAAATGACTACCACATGAAAGTGAAGAAAATTGCAGATGCACTTGCTTCCATTGGGTCGCCAGTGGATGATGACGATTTGGTTTCTGTGACCTTGAATGGTCTAGGAAAGGATTATGCACAGTTCCGGACATCCATTGCCGTCCGTGAAAACTTTCCTGATTTTGAGGAGTTGATTGCTCTTCTAATTTCTGAAGAGCAGAGAAATGGGGGTGCATCTTCTTCAGTAGGAACTTCAAAAGAAACTGTCTTCTCCTCAAATGCTGGCAGAGGTAGAGGCAGAGGTAGAGGAGGCCGATCTGCAGGCCGTGGTAGAAATCAGAATATGCAGCAAACGCAAGAAAACCAGTCCTATGCAGGAGGACGTGGGAACTCTAGAGGCAGGGGGAGCCAAAGAGGCCGTGGTGGATGGCAGAGAGGCCAAAATGCAAACAGCAATATTGAATGCTACTATTGTGGCAAAATGGGTCATATGGCTAAAGACTGCTACAAAAAGCAGAATGACATTATGAGTGGAAAATTGCAGCAAGGCAATTATGCATCCTCTAGTAGACAGGGTGATGACAGAAATGAGCATTTGTTTATGGTGCAGCATATGACAAATTCTGTAACAAGTGCAGAAGAAAGCAATGATGTGTGGTATGTTGACTCGGGTGCGTCAAACCACATGACAGGTCACGCTGAATGGATGCAGGATGCAAGAAAAATGGAAAAACCAGGATTTGTGGAGACTGGTGATGATACTGCACATCCTATTGTGCAGATTGGCAAAATTCCTTTGTCTATGCAGGATGGGAAAAAGAAATACTTGTCTGATGTATTTCATGTCCCGAACATCACCAAGAACCTGGTTTCTATTGGTCAAATGGTTGAGCAGGGCTTGCAGGTTAGATTTAATCCTCATGGATGCTTTGTTGAGGATATGAAAAATAACGGTCGCTTGATAGCAAAAGGAAAGAAGAAGGGCAGGATGTTTACGTTGGATGCAGACATGCCTGAATTGAGTGTAGCAATGTTTGCACATGGGACCGGTGTAGTTGTAGATATTGATATCTGGCACAAACGCATTGGTCATGTTAATATACAGCGACTAAAATCAATGCAAGCCCAAAATATTGTTGCAGGATTGCCTAAATTCAAGGTTACAGAAATGCACAAGGTTTGTGAAGCCTGTCAATTTGGGAAACAGGCAAGGAAACCTTTTCCTAGGCATGTTCAAGACAGTAAAAAGCCATTGGAATTAATCCACTCTGATGTGTGGACTACAAAAGCTGGATCTATTGGAGGCTTTCACTATTTTGTCACATTTATTGATGACTTCAGCAGAAAACTGTGGGTGTATTTTATGAAAAAGAAAAGTGAAGTGTTTGGGCACTTCAAAGCTTTCAAAGCTATGGTTGAAAAAGAAACAGGCCTGCAAATAAAATGCCTAAGGTCAGATGGAGGGGGAGAGTACCTCTCAAATGAGTTTGCAAGGTTCTTGCAGGAGCATGGTATAAAGCAGCAATATTCATGTAGTCATACCCCACAGCAAAATGGAATTGCAGAAAGAAAAAACAGGCATATTGGAGAGGTGTCTCGGGCTATGCTAAATGAAAAAGATCTACCAGATTATTATTGGGCTGAAGCAGTTGCTACAGCAGTCTATATAATGAACAGGACTCCCACTGCAGCAATACATGGCATGACGCCAGAGGAGATGTATACTGGTAGGAAACCAGATATTTCTCATTTGAAGATTTTTGGTTGCATTGCTTATGTCCATGTGCCAGATGAGTTGAGGTCCAAGTTGGATCCTAAAGCTGAGAAGTGCGTCTTTATTGGTTATTCTCTGCAGCAGAAAGGGTATAGATGCTATAACCCTTCTACACATAAGTTCACAGTGAGCAGAGATGTTGTTTTTGATGAGATGAGCAGCTGGTATAAACCAGTAAATGTGATGATTGATGTAGATGCACAAAATGGTAATGCTACACAGAATGCACAGCAGCAATCACAAAATATCAGTGGACCTGGAGTGTCCTCTACCAGTGGTTCACATGCTTCACCATGGATCTAGGCAGATTGAGATCAGGAGAATCCCCTCAAAGCAATGCAGAGAGTGGTACGCAGGTATCACGAAAAGGAAAAGAGAAGGTAGATCAGCCCATGTATGATGTGAATGCAGGTCACTCTTGTGTGGATGGTGAATCTAGTGGCTCAGAACAGAGCATTGATGATGAGTTGGGTATTCCTTCTGTTGTTACACCTGGAGTAAGGAAGACCAGGGATGTTTTGAGAGCACCTGGAAGTGAGCCTATTTTACGTAGGTCTACCAAGGTTAGGTATCCTGTGGATAGGCTGAAATATGATGGATTTACAGCCATTCACTATGCCTATATGGTCAAAGTGATACAGGAACCAGAACCCACTTCTTTTGAGCAAGCCATGGGAAATGAAAAATGGGAGAAAGCCATGGATGAAGAAATGGATGCCTTGGATGCTAATGCTACATGGGAATTGGTGCCTTTGCCTAAAGGCAAGAATGCAATTGGTTGTAAGTGGGTATATAAGATCAAGCACAATGCAGATGATTCTGTGAATAGATACAAGGCAAGATTAGTTGTCAAGGGGTATGCACAGACATATGGCATTGATTATGAAGAAACTTTCAGCCCGGTTGCAAGGATGGCAACCGTAAGAGCAGCCATTGCTATGGCTGCATCAAAGGGATGGTCTTTACATCAGATGGATGTAAAGAATGCCTTCTTGCATGGTGATTTGCAAGAAGAGGTCTTTATGGAGCAGCCAGCAGGTTATGTTCCTGCTATTCATCCTGAGTTTGTTTGCAGGTTGAAGAAAGCCTTGTATGGCTTGAAGCAGGCAGATTTCTCACTCTATGTGAGAAAAACAGAGAAAGGGATTATGCTGCTGGTCATTTATGTTGATGATTTGATCATCACAGGTGATAGTGATGAAGATATCCTTCATGTGAAAATGCTATTGAGGCAGAAGTTTGAGATGAAGGATTTGGGAGAGCTGCGTTATTTCTTGGGCATTGAGGTGATTAGATCACCAAGTGGGATACAGCTCTTGCAGAGGCAGTATGGATTGGACATGCTGTCCAAATATGGGATGACAGGCTGTAAGCCTATTTCAGTTCCTTTGGAGTAGAATGTGAAGCTGAGCACAGATGCAGGTGAGCTTCTGGAAGACCCTACTATGTACAGACGCATAGTAGGAAGTTTGATTTACATGACTATTACCAGGCCAGATTTGAGCTATGCTGTTGGGTTGGTAAGTCAGTTTATGCAGGCTCCAAGGAAACCGCATTTGGATGCGGCTAGACGCATACTCAGGTATGTGAAGTCCACATTGCAGTACAAACTATTTTATGAGGCTAGGGTTCAGATACAGTTGCATGGATACACTGATGCTGATTGGGCTGGTAGCATTTCTGATAGACGATCTACCAGTGGATATGTGTTCTCTTTTGGGAGTGCTGCAGTCACTTGGAGCAGCAAGAAACAGCCTACAGTTGCCTTGTCGAGCACAGAGGCTGAGTACAGGGGTTCAGCAATGGCTGCATGTGAGGTAGCTTGGTTGCATAAGCTACTCTATGATATGCATCAGTCTACAGATGGGCCGGTTGTCATTTATTGTGACAACATGAGCAGTATACACTTGGCAAAGAACCCAGTCTTTCATGCCAGAACAAAGCACATTGAGGTGCATTATCACTATGTGCGGGAGAAGGTTTTACTAGGTCTTATTGATCTAGTTTATGTCAGCACAGAGGATCAGGTAGCTGACATATTCACGAAAGCATTGGGTGCAGAGAAGCTGTGCAAGTTCAGAGACCTGCTTGGTGTGCAGGATTTGGGATTGAGCTCGAGGGGGAGTGTTGAGATATCGAGCTCCACTCGAGATATGCCAGGGTGACCGTTGTGTACTTATGTCACCGACTTGTTAGCTGGAGATGCAGTTGGTACACCGCCCACGAATAATAGTTGGATGACAGCTATCCTTATCTACACTAGTTCGTGGCTCAGTTAGTATGCCACCTTAGTTAGTTGAGTTTGGTTTGAGACCCACATATAGGGTTCTTCTATTTCTTTGTACTTGAGTTCTTTTGGCTTTATACAACTAAGAAGAGGAAAACTATTTTCAGCCTCCACTTTTGTGTGTATTCCCCCATTGTGATTGTAAGAAAGCCTCAAGTGAGACTCCTTCCCTCTCTCCCACTATCTTCACACATCAATCCTTTGAAGCTCATATATTCATGTCCAAGTTTGAGATGAAAAAAATCAATGAAGAGCATTTACATCAACAGCTTCATCTTGAGCAAGTCTAATGCGCCAAACAAGTCTATCTCTAACTCTATACCGAGTTGATCTCCTATATCATCATCATACTCTAGCATCGTACATTCACCCAAGAGTACTTGATCATCTTCTTCAATAAAGTGTGGTGATTCTTGATGATCATCATCTTCTTCCTCAATATCGTGATCTCCATCTTCCTCTCATATGATGTCATTATGTGCATCTTCCTCTTGGCTCATATTGTGATCTTCATCTTCTTCGCTAGATCCATCTGGATCAATTGGATCCGGAATTGGTAGTGGCATCTCCATATCCACATCTCTATCTTCAAAAATTTTCTTACTTCATGGTGCAACTTGGATCACGTACCAGCATCTTGGATCAAAACGATCCGGATGAAAAACCACCTATATTGAAGATGGGTGCCAAATGCCATCAATTATATATATGAAATTATGCTTAAGTACATGTATCAATGGATCTTTAAAAACGAAAGCTTTGATTAATTAAATCATTAGTATGCACCTGCTCACAGTGCTCAGGAAGAACAAAAGTATAACTTTCATTGGTCCAAAGTTTGGTGGAGTCTATTGCAAAGAAACCGCTACTGTCTTTTCTCACTGTCGCATGGGGACCATTGTAAATAGTTCTAAACCATTTTACATCAAGAATGAAAATACTAAATTGTCTGAAATCAATTTCATAGATTTTGCGTATGGTTTCATAATAATCCAATTGTGAGGAGAGAAGATTGGTATCCGAAGCACTTGCTCGGCTATCTTGTGTGAAGTTAGCCATGACTCCACAATCATACATGACTCTCTTTGAATCGATGTGTTCCACACGAAAATGTCATCCATATGACCATAATGCACTGTACTTTTTGTACTATAAAAGAGCATCATTAAAACAATGAAGATGCATCTATTTTATAGCGTATATTGTCACAAATAATTACTTAATTACATCAAGAGGTAAGAAACTTACATGCATCATACACCCAGATGATAACTCTCGCTCGCGCTCGTTTATTGTCTCTCCATCGCGTTTGGCTTTACGTAGAGCCAGTTGTAGCCAATTAAGTGACATGTGAGTGATATGGTTGCGATCGCCTATACATTACTCTGAATCTCTTCCTTGCATTTATTCTTTTTGCTTTGGCCGCTTCATATCTCTCAATCCACTTCTACATCTCCTTGCTATTGAGGATACAAGACTTATTGAATTTCTCCATTTGCTCTTTGCTCATCTTTCTTTCAATCCCTTTTCCTTGGGGAACCTTGCCAACGATGTGATCATCATCCTTGTTATGCCATGATTGTGGCATATCGGGATCCATGGATGCAAGAAACTCCATGATATATACTAATGACTCTTGCACAAGCCATCCCTCTTCGATGCTTGCTTCTATTCTTGCTCTTTGTCTTACAAATCCCTTCAAAGTTTTCATAAACCGCTCGAGAAAAAATATCCACCGACTATGAACGGTACCTGCAATGGCCACCTCATCAACTATGTGTAAAGAATAAGGGAGAGAGATAGGAGACTCAAGTTCAGCTTTCTTCACAACACACAAAAGAGAGAGGACACAAGGTTGGAGGGTGAAGCCTTTCTTCACTTTTGCACACAACAACAATACAATAGAAGAGGGAAATACCCTATATGTCAAAACCTAGAATACGTGGTTCATATGTGAACCCAAACCAAAAACATACGTGGTAGTCTAACTACACCACGAGTACAACTAACATAGGCGGTGACATAAATGATAGTCATCATGATAGTCATCCAGGAGATATATCGGGGGTAGAGCTTGATATCTCAACACTCCCCCTCAAGCTCAAATCCATCTCACGTACACCAAGCAAGCTCCTAAATCTGCGCAGCTTCTCGGTACCCAATGCCTTCGTAAAAATATCAGCCACCTGCTCCTCAGTGCTGACATAGACAAGATCAATCTCACCAGCTAGAACCTTCTCTCTCACAAAGTGATAATGCACCTCAATGTGCTTCGTTCTAGCATGATAAACTGGGTTATTAGCAAGCATGATGCTGCTAATGTTGTCACAATGAATGACAACTGCTGCATGAACTGACTGTCCCATATCTGCAAGTAGCTTCCGTAACCAAGCTACCTCACATGCAGCCATTGCTGCACCCCTGTACTCAGCCTCTGTGCTCGACAAGGCAACTGTTGGCTGCTTCTTGCTGCTCCAACTGATGGCAGCACTCCCAAGAGAAAACATAAAACCACTAGTAGATCTCCTGTCTGAGACACTACCAGCCCAGTCAGCATCTGTGTATCCATGTACCTTTAATGCACACCCAGCTTCATAAAACAGTCCATAATGCAATGTGGACTTCACATACCGCAGTATGCGCCTAGCCGCATCCAAATGTGGCTTCCTCGGTGCCTGCATAAACTGACTTACCAGCCCCACAGCATAGCTCAAATCTGGTCTGGTTATAGTCATGTAAATCAAGCTACCTACTATGCGCCTGTACATAGTAATATCTTCAAGAAGCTCACCTGTCTCTGCATTGAGCTTCACATTCTGCTCCAATGGAACAGAAATAGGCTTACAGCCTGTCATCCCATATTTGGACAGCATGTCCAAACCGTATTGCCTTTGCAACAGCCATATCCCACTCGGGGATCTAATAACCTCAATGCCCAAGAAGTAACGCAGCTCTCCCAAATCCTTCATCTCAAATTTCTGCTTCAACAGCAGCTTCACTTCATTAATGTCTGCATCACTATCACCTGTTATAATCAAGTCATCAACATAGATGACTACAAGCACAATCCCTCTGTTTGTCCTTTTCACATAAAGTGAAAAATCTGTATTGGAAATCTGAAATCCAATAGTGACAAGATATTGCCATATCTTGTCTGACCATGCCCTCGGCGCCTGTTTTAAGCCATACAAGGCCTTGCGCAACCTGCATACAAAGTCGGGGTGTGAGTTATCCTCATAACCTTCTGGCTGCATCATATAAACCTCTTCCTGCAAATCACCATGCAAGAAGGCATTTTTCACATCCATCTGATGCAAAGACCAATCCTTTGCAGCAGCCATAGCAATTACTGCTCTCACGGTTGCCATCCTTGCAACTGGGCTAAAAGTTTCCTCATAGTCAATTCCATATGTCTGTGCAAAACCTTTGGCAACCAATCTTGCCTTGTACCTGCTAACAGACCCATCAGCATTGTGCTTTACTTTGTAAACCCACTTGCAGCCAATAGCCTTCTTATCATGAGGCAAAGGCATCAAATCCCAAGTGTGGTTTGCATCCAAGGCAGCCATCTCTTCATCCATAGCTGCTTCCCAATTTTTATGCCCTGCTGCATCCTCAAAACATGTGGGCTCTTGCTCCTCTAGAACCTTGACCATATAAGCATAGTGATGTGCTGTATACCCATCATATCTCAGCCTATCAACTGGATACTTAATACGAGTGGACCTCCGTACAACTAGATCAGTTGCAGGAGTCTTTAAATCATGCCTGCTTTTCCTTGCACCAGGTGTAACAATAGAAGGAATCCCAAGTTCCTCATCAAGGCTCATTTCAGAGCCGCTTGACTCTCCATCAACATGAGAGCTACCAGCAGACACATCAAACACTGGAGCATGGTCTACTTTTTCTTTTCCCTTATGTGATACCTGCACACCACTTTCAGGGCTTCCATGTGACGATTCACTAGATCTCAATCTCCCTGTCCATGCATTAGATCCACTAGTAGAGGACTCTCTGGGTCAGGGATGATTTTTTCGCGTTAGCTTCGTTAATAAGCGAAAGTTTTATATGCCTTGTGAAAGTTTATATGCTTTTATAATTTGAAACTAAAATTAAAAAAAGAGCTAGGTTTAGCCTTTAAGATTATAAAATTATAAATAAAGTCCATGAAAATTCGCCAAAGTTTTATATAATAAATAAATATATTTGGAAACTTTCACCATATTATATATACAATTTAAAATTTTGGCTAGATCTATACAATTAAGCACCAAAAGAAGACTTGTGCCCTTATATGCAACACACATTTGGCTAACTTAAGCCTATAGAGATGACTTACAGGGTGAGCAGATAGGTGAGCAGATACTGGTAAAGGTCTTGAGAAACTTTCCCATCATTGTAAGAATACGGCACATGTTCCGATGCAAATCCATAGCGGAGTTGATGACTTGGCATGCATCTCATCGGTCCACTGATGACACATTGAGGATTCCCACATATTGTGCAGCTTGGAAGCACATAGACCAATCAGTGGCCGGACTTTGCGAGGGAGCCACACAACTTACATCTTGGGCTCATAGTCTTGGTGAATTACAATATCCCACCATGGCTAACAATAAAGAAGGGACACCTCATGCTTGCACTACTTGTGCCAGGGAAGTACAAGACCAAAATTATGGACGTGTACATGGCACCTTTGATAGAGGACTTTTTACAAGTGGGTACCATACTTGTCCTGTTTGTGGACCGGGTTTGAAATCGCTTGCACAATACTCCAAACATATGAGGAAAAATGTTTATGAAGGTCATGATCGATACCTTTCGTTGGACCATCTCACACGTGGAGGTCAGCTTGATCCACCACCACCATATTTGAAGGCAAGTGACTGGATTCAGGCTTGGAGGGCGAATGGAGAGGAACCTCCTCGTGGTATGAAGATGCTATCGATCTTTCACAAGCTTCCTTATTGGGGTCAGTTACAAATCAATCATCTCTTGGATCCCATGCATATCTTCAAGAATGTGGGGGCTACTATTTGGGCACACTTGGTTGGTTCCAAAGACTCGAGAGAAGTGTGAGAAGACTTGCGTGCTATGAATAGGATGTCTCGTTTGTTGCCCCAAGTGCGTGCTTCAGGAAAAGTTGTCCTCCCAAAAGCAACATAGATCCTCTCCATGAGAGAGGAGGCAGCGGTCAAGGCGGACATTGCCTCTTTTCAAACACCCATAGGGTACATGCATTGCTTAAAAGGAGCATTTTCAAAGGACAATAAGCTTAGTGGCCTCAAGTCCCATGATTGGCACAAGGTCTTACAAGTATTCTAAGGTCTAGGATTAGTGTACCGATAATCATGATGCGTTAGTGTAATTATGATTATGTTATTGACATGACTTCTTTGTTGCTTTGATAGTTCATCCTCCCAATTATAATAAAAGGGTGCTTACAAGAAGATGTTAGAAATGCTATATTCACGATCAGTGGTATTGTGAGGTATGCTTACTATCAAATCGCATTGATTCCATTTTCTTCAATTTAAGCTAAATAATCTATAAACTAATTATGAATATATCTTACATGGGCATGTGAAATAGGTGGATATCTCAAAAAAAGCTCCATATCGAGCATCGAAAAGGCTACGGTGGAATCCATCGAAGCCGTATGCTTGCTTGAGAAGCACGTTCCCTCGAGCATTATGACAACTCAAGTGCACTTGCTGGTGCACATAGTTGTTGAGGTGGCCATTATAGGTATCGTTCATAGTCGGTGGATGTTTTTTCTTGAGCTATTTATGAAAACTTTAAAGGGATTTGTTAGACAAAGAGCAAGACCAAAAGTAAGCATGGAAGAGGGATGGCTTGTGCAAGAGTCATTAGTACATATCATGGAGTTTCTTGCATCCACGGATCTCGATATGCCGCAGACTTGGCATAACGAGGATGATGATTGCATCATTGGCGAGGTTTCCCAAGGAAAAGGGATTGAAACAAAGATGAGGGAAGAGCAAATGGAGAAATTCAATAAGTTTTGTATCCACAATAGCAAGGAGATGCATAAGTGGATTGAGAGATATGAAGCAGCCAAAGTAGAAAGAATAAATGCAAGGACAAGATTCAAAGTAGTGTACAGGTGATCGCAACCATATCCATGGGATCTTGCCCTTCTCCCCTTTCACATGTCACTTGATTGGCTACAACTAGCTCTACGTAAAGCCAAACATGATGGAGAGACAATAAACGAGCGTGAGTGAGAGTTATAATCTGGATGTATGATGCATGTAAGTTTCTTACCTCTTGACGTAATTAAGTAATTATTTGTGGCAATGTATGCTATAAAATAGATACATCTTCATTGTTTTAATGATGCTCTTTTGCAGTACAAAAAGTACAATGCATTATGATCATATGGATGACATTTTTGCGTGGAACACATCGATTCAAAGAGAGTCACGTATGATTGTGGAGTCATGGCTAACTTCACACAAGATAGCCGAGCAAGTGCTTTGGATACCTATCTTCTCTCCTCACAGTTGGATTATTGTGAAACCATACGCGAAATCTATGAAATTGATTTCAGACGATTTAGTATTTTCATTCTTGATGTAAAATGGTTTAGAACTATTTACAACGGTCCCCATGTCATAGTGAGAAAAGACAGTAGCGGTCTCTTTGCAATAGACTCCACCAAACTTTGGACCGATGAAAGTGATACTTTTGTTCTTCCCAAGCATTGTGAGCAGGTGCATACTAATGATTTAATTAATTGAAGCTTTCATTTTTAGAGATCGATTGATACATGTACTTAAGCATAATTTCATATATATAATTGATGGCATTTGGCATCCATCTTCAATATAGGTGGTTTTTCATCCGGATCATTCTGATCCAAGATGGTGATACATGATCCAAGTTGCACCATGAAGTAAGCAAATTTTTAAAGATAGAGATGTGGATATGGAGATGCCACTACCAATGCTAGATCCAATTAATCCAGATGGATCTAGCAAAGAAGATGAAGATCACAATATGAGCCAAGAGGAAGATGCACATAATGACATCGTACGGGAGGAAGATGGAGATCACAATATCGAGGAAGAAGATGACGATCATCAAGAATCACCACACTTTATTGAAGAAGATGATCAAGTCTTAGGTGAACGTACAATGCTAGAGTACGATGATGATAGTACGATGATGATATAGGAGATCAACTCGGTATAGAGTTGGAGATAGACTTGTTTGGCGCGTTAGACTTGGCTCAAGATGAAACCGTTGATGTAAATGCTCTTCATTGATTTTTTTCATCTCAAACTTGGACATGAATATATGAGCTTCAAAGGCTTGATGTACATGCTCTTGTACCTTTATTCTCTCAAAGGATCAAACATGTATGAAAAGGAAAAAAAAATTGTCATTGGGAAAAACTATGTTTTAACGTCGGTATGGGAAAAAACACTTTGTAAAACGTCACTATAGGAAACTGTTTCAGTGTTGCTATATAACGACCATTCACAAGTCTAATAAGTGTGGCTATATAGCAACACTCTTTAAACATCACTATATAGCAACACTTAACGAATCCGGCTTTGGTTACCGACGATTAGTGCCCCACGTATGCTAAACGTCGGTGCTTAAGCATCGAAATAAGGCC